>NC_074711.1:35780264-36080264 GCF_947242115.1 Biomphalaria glabrata | reverse complement strand
GGGGATGTACTCTGCCTACATATGTTTAGTTCATCTATCACTGGGGGTGTACTCTGTCTACATATGTTTAGTTAATCTATCACTGGGGGTGTACTCTGCCTACATATGTTTAGTTCATCTATCACTGGGGATGTACTCTGCCTACATATGTTTAGTTAATCTATCACTGGGGATGTACTCTGCAAAGCCTACATATGTTTAGTTAATCTATCACTGGGGGTGTACTCTGCCTACATATGTTTAGTTAATCTATCACTGGGGGTGTACTCTGCCTACATAT
Source organism: Biomphalaria glabrata (assembly GCF_947242115.1). NCBI lineage: Eukaryota > Metazoa > Mollusca > Gastropoda > Planorbidae > Biomphalaria > Biomphalaria glabrata. The sequence goes on along the minus strand of NC_074711.1, from coordinate 36,079,984 downwards.
GTTTAGTTAATCTATCACTGGGGATGTACTCTGCCTACATATGTTTAGTTAATCTATCACTGGGGATGTACTCTGCAAAGCCTACATATGTTTAGTTCATCTATCACTGGGGATGTACTCTGCCTACATATGTTTAGTTAATCTATCACTGGGGATGTACTCTGCCTACATATGTTTAGTTAATCTATCACTGGGGATGTACTCTGCCTACATATGTTTAGTTCATCTATCACTGGGGATGTACTCTGCCTACATATGTTTAGTTCATCTATTACTGGGGATGTACTCTGCAAAGCCTACATATGTTTAGTTAATCTATCACTGGGGATGTACTCTGCCTACATATGTTTAGTTAATCTATCACTGGGGATGTACTCTGCCTACATATGTTTAGTTAATCTATCACTGGGGGTGTACTCTGCAAAGCCTACATATGTTTAGTTAATCTATCACTGGGGATGTACTCTGCAAAGCCTACATATGTTTAGTTCATCTATCACTGGGGATGTACTCTGCCTACATATGTTTAGTTAATCTATCACTTGCGGTGTACTCTGCCTACATATGTTTAGTTCATCTATCACTGGGGATGTACTCTGCAAAGCCTACATATGTTTAGTTAATCTATCACTGGGGATGTACTCTGCCTACATATGTTTAGTTAATCTATCACTGCGGGTGTACTCTGCCTACATATGTTTAGTTAATCTATCACTGGGGATGTACTCTGCCTACATATGTTTAGTTAATCTATCACTGGGGATGTACTCTGCCTACATATGTTTAGTTCATCTATCACTGGGGATGTACTCTGCCTACATATGTTTAGTTAATCTATCACTGGGGATGTACTCTGCCTACATATGTTTAGTTCATCTATCACTGGGGGTGTACTCTGCCTACATATGTTTAGTTAATCTATCAATGGGGGTGTACTCTGCCTACATATGTTTAGTTCATCTATCACTGGGGGTGTACTCTGCCTACATATGTTTAGTTAATCTATCACTGGGGGTGTACTCTGCCTACATATGTTTAGTTAATCTTGTAACACCTTTATAATCAACTGTTTTGGATCATTTACTGATTTCGTTCAGTCTTGAAACGACGAGTCTACTTATTTAACTCCATCGACTATTCGTCTATTAGTCATCTGTATCTTTCATCTTTTTTTAGCCGGTTAATGTTCCATGTAGGATTGTTCAGCGAAAGGATGTCTCAATTGATATAATTTGAATAATATACGTTGCATAACTTTGTCCATGACATTGGTTAAGAATACATTAACCCTAACTTTAGTTTTAACAATATTTTCAAAAACAAAATCCTAACAGAAACTAAATTATATATTTTATACCATGAAACTAAAAGTATGAATTCTACAGTACCGGTCCACTCTCATCAAAGATCTTGATCCCATCATTACGAACGATCACGTCTTTAGGCAGAAATCCGTTCTCGAGCACACTGTCAACAAGAAGGGAGAGAACTGCTCTCAGTATGAATGAGATAAACAAGTTGATGTGGATTGTGTTTCTTTGACAGTGTAATCTCCTAGAAACAGAAATATAAAACTGTTGTAGACATAGAGTTGAGTAAAGAAATCAAAAAATCAAATTCAATTCATTTTTATGACATGATTCCAGCGGTAACACCAAGATCTTCTTAGGAGGGCATAAAGTGTGGACATTTAGAACACCCTCTGTCATTAAAACATCTTGTAAACAATAGAGTACTTTGTGTCAGTGCGGGAATTACCGCTAAAGCTGGGTTAAAAAAAAACGTAAGCCAAATTTAATTTTAAGATGAGTACAATTTGAAAAATTATAACGGTCAAAGTTTTCTATGTTTGCCAATTAGGGAGCCATTTTTTTTTTTTTGCTTAACATCAACTTAAAGTGACATTTTTCTAGGAAAATCGATAAAGTCGTTTTCGAAATAGTCCAGTCAGTTTCCAGTCAAGTTCCAATTTTTTGATTCTTGACCCCGTGAAGAGTTAGCAATTTAATAGGAGGAATTGTTTAAAAAAATGCCTTGACATAACTGTAAACTTCTGCTCAATAGGTTCTAGTCATAAAAAGCAAAGTACGGCTCTATTTAACATCAACTAACAAAATCACCTACTTCAGAAAAACCATAATCGAGGTGGCTACAACCAAACAGACCAGGGACACTGAGTAACCAGCAGACGAGATCTTCCTTATGTTGTACATGTTCTGAAAAGGAGAAAGTTTGAGAAAGTCAATCTACAAACAAAGAGAGCAAAGTGTGAATAATATCTGTCCATTTTTTTATCTCCAAACTGACAGTCAATCTACAAACAAAGAGAGCAAAGTGTGAATAGTATATGTCCATTTTCTTATCTCCAAACTGAAGCGAGCTGTTAAATATTTCAAAGTCCAATTGTTTTTAAAAAAAACTATTTTTTATGCTTTTCTTGTAATCATTTTCGAAATGGACTTAGAGCCGTTTTTGAGTTTTACAAAAGAAACACTTTTTTAATTGTATTTTTTTATTTACATTCGTATAAACTCTGCCGTGTAGAAAGAAAGTTTCTGCTAGAGACTTAAAAGTCACCCTGAGAGACGGCCATGGTCTCCATGCATTGAGGACATTTTACTTTATTATAAGCATAGTTTTTTTTTCTTTCATCATTTTTCTTGTTTGTGTTATCATCTCTTTCTTAGTGTAAGTTGTATTTCATCACCATTCTCTTCTATTCAATTGTCTTTCTCTTGTCCTTTTTCGTGCCTCTCTACTAGAAGGTTTCATATTCACAAACGTGCGTTGTTGTTTTTTGGTCCTATTCTTTTTTTTTCTGTAATATTTCTGTAATCTCTATCATGAGTTCACTTAGTTATTTAATGATTGTGCACTAGTATTCCTCCTATGTTTCTTATCGTCTGTGATATTACTGTTCAGATTTTCGGGAATTTTTCCGCGTTAAAATTTTAGTTTCCCTGCAATGATTTAATCTGTCTTTGGTGGCCTAACTAACTTGATAATTTAGCTTGATTTAAACAAATGCCCCACTGTTAAGTGTCCTAGTACCTGTCAGAATGTCTAGGTCTCGTGCTAAGATTCATCAGATGTACTGATTCAGATCAGTTATGGTTGGCTTAAAGAAATGTATATATCTTTACACATTACGAGAGAACAATAAAACAAACGTCACTTGTTCCTGTAGGTTCAATTATAAAAGTCTCCCTGTATGGTGTGGTATGCTATAGAAACTGTCGTTTTGATGGTCCCGGGTTCAATCTCTACCCGCCACCATTCCCCATCCCCGCCCTCCCTCCTGGACTAGGATGTAGAAATCTTTCATTCTGAATAAACATCTGAAACTTGTAAAACAAAAAAGTCAATTCTCATTTTTGTTTTTTAAAGATGTTATTTTTGTTTATCTCCAGGTTCTGATAGAATGTATTTGTCTATTTCCAGGTTCTGATAGAATGTATTTGTTTATTTCCAGGTTCTGATAGAATGTATTTGTTTATCTCCAGGTTATGAAAGAATGTATTTGTTTATTACCAGGTGTCACAGATGCCATTATAGAATTATTTGTACATTTCACATTTAAAAGAAATATAAACCCTTGACTGAGCCTCAGGAATTACCCCACAAATTTAGACCCTTGACAGCACCTCAGGTTTTACCCAAGACATGATTATGATGTTGCAAATCTATTGGTTGATTTGAAATTAAACAAAGACATTTTTTTAAAGAGTTAGCGCCAGAGAATTGGCGAGAGTAGAGAGAACGCCGGTCGATAAAATATTTTCATAGTAGTCAGTCGGTCTTCTAAGAGCTCTGTTTTAAAAGCCTTTGTGATATTTTGTGTTGATTGATCTGTAATTTGTACATAAGCTGTACTTACGTTTTATATTTAAATAAAGTTCCAGAGTTTTGTTTTAACAAAGAATCTTTTATTGTGATTCTAGATCGTCATTTATTCAACTATTTTTAATTCAAGTAAAATCCCCGGCATCACAACACATTGTGACATCTTGCATGTGTCTATGTGTTGTGACACCAGGTAATGATAGAATGTATTTGTCTATTTCCAGGTTATGATAGAATGTATTTGTTTATTTCCAGGTTCTGATAGAATGTATTTGTTTATCTCCAGGTTATGATAGAATGTATTTGTTTATCTCCAGGTTATGATAGAATGTATATGTTTATCTCCAGGTTATGATAGAATGTATTTGTCTATTTCCAGGTTATGATAGAATGTATTTGTCTATTTCCAGGTTATGATAGAATGTATTTGTTTATCTCCAGGTTCTGATAGAATGTATTTGTTTATCTCCAGGTTATGATAGAATGTATTTGTTTATCTCCAGGTTATGATAGAATGTATTTGTTTATCTCCAGGTTATGATAGAATGTATTTGTTTATTTCCAGGTTCTAATAGAATGTATTTGTTTATCTCCAGGTTATGATAGAATGTATTTGTTTATCTCCAGGTTATGATAGAATGTTTTTGTCTATTTCCAGGTTATGATAGAATGTATTTGTTTATCTCCAGGTTCTGATAGAATGTATTTGTTTATCTCCATGTTCTGATAGAATGTATTTGTTTATCTCCAGGTTATGATAGAATGTATTTGTTTATCTCCAGGTTATGATAGAATGTATTTGTTTATCTCCAGGTTATGATAGAATGTATTTGTCTATTTCCAGGTTATGATAGAATGTATTTGTTCATCTCCAGGTTCTGATAGAATGTATTTGTTTAGTTCCAAGTTATGATAGAATGTATTTGTTTATTACCAAGTTATGATAGAATGTATTTGTTTATTTCCAGGTTATGATAGAATGTATTTGTTTAGTTCCAAGTTATGATAGAATGTATTTGTTTATTACCAAGTTATGATAGAATGTATTTGTTTATCTCCAGGTTATGATAGAATGTATGTTTAGTTCCAAGTTATGATAGAATGTATTTGTTTATTTCCAAGTTATGATAGAATGTATTTGTTTATCTCCAGGTTATGATAGAATGTATTTGTTTATCTCCAGGTTATGATAGAATGTATTTGTTTATCTCCAGGTTATGATAGAATGTATTTGTTTATCTCCAGGTTATGATAGAATGTATTTGTTTATTTCCAGGTTATGATAGAATGTATTTGTCTATTTCCAGGTTATGATAGAATGTATTTGTCTATTTCCAGGTTATGATAGAATGTATTTGTTTATCTCCAGGTTCTGATAGAATGTATTTGTTTATCTCCAGGTTATGATAGAATGTATTTGTTTATCTCCAGGTTATGATAGAATGTATTTGTTTATCTCCAGGTTATGATAGAATGTATTTGTTTATTTCCAGGTTCTAATAGAATGTATTTGTTTATCTCCAGGTTATGATAGAATGTATTTGTTTATCTCCAGGTTATGATAGAATGTTTTTGTCTATTTCCAGGTTATGATAGAATGTATTTGTTTATCTCCAGGTTCTGATAGAATGTATTTGTTTATCTCCAGGTTCTGATAGAATGTATTTGTTTATCTCCAGGTTATGATAGAATGTATTTGTTTATCTCCAGGTTATGATAGAATGTATTTGTTTATCTCCAGGTTATGATAGAATGTATTTGTCTATTTCCAGGTTATGATAGAATGTATTTGTTCATCTCCAGGTTCTGATAGAATGTATTTGTTTAGTTCCAAGTTATGATAGAATGTATTTGTTTATTACCAAGTTATGATAGAATGTATTTGTTTATTTCCAGGTTATGATAGAATGTATTTGTTTAGTTCCAAGTTATGATAGAATGTATTTGTTTATTACCAAGTTATGATAGAATGTATTTGTTTATCTCCAGGTTATGATAGAATGTATTTGTTTAGTTCCAAGTTATGATAGAATGTATTTGTTTATTTCCAAGTTATGATAGAATGTATTTGTTTATCTCCAGGTTATGATAGAATGTATTTGTTTATCTCCAGGTTATGATAGAATGTATTTGTTTATCTCCAGGTTATGATAGAATGTTTTTGTTTATCTCCAGGTTATGATAGAATGTATTTGTTTATTTCCAGGTTATGATAGAATGTATTTGTTTATCTCCAGGTTATGATAGAATGTATTTGTTTATCTCCAGGTTATGATAGAATGTATTTGTTTATTTCCAGGTTATGATAGAATGTATTTGTTTATCTCCAGGTTATGATAGAATGTATTTGTTTATTTCCAAGTTATGATAGAATGTATTTGTTTAGTTCCAGGTTATGATAGAATGTATTTGTTTAGTTCCAGGTTATGATAGAATGTATTTGTTTAGTTCCAAGTTATGATAGAATGTATTTGTTTATCTCCAGGTTATGATAGAATGTATTTATTTATTACCAGGTTATGATAGAATGTATTTGTTTAGTTCCAGGTTATGATAGAATGTATTTGTCATTCTTAACCTCTCTTAGTCTCTTTAAACATTTTCTTTCTTCTACAAGTTTGAGAATTTTTAGATTTTTTGTAATCTCAGCAACAGGTTCAAAGTCCTCAGCGTTTTTGTTTGCCCACAGAAATTGGATGAATTGTAATAGCACTTTTTTTTTCTTCTTTGGCATTGATGAGATTATCATTGTCTTGACAACCAACTCAAACAACACGCAGTCTGATCATTCAGTATCCGAATTCAATATGGTAATTTAGTTGTGATCATGAATATATTTTAGGGGGAAGAACTCAAGATAATGTCAGAAAGAGAAAATCATCTCATGAGACATGTTCAACATGAAAGGATAGCTGCAATGAAGTACAGATAAAAATACTCCAATTGAAGGCTGAGACTGCCATTTCATAAAGATAAAGTTTTTTTTTAATATTTGGAAAAACTGCTATAATTATTTTTTCTAGCTCATTGTTGAACACCGTAAACTGAACACGAATATGTGGAGACTTAGTTAAAATTGCAGCCATTAGAATCGATACCAAAAGTAGAATACCACATATAATGATAAGTGAAAAAGTATCAAGAAAATCATAAGTAAATACTTTACAAACAACAAAGCATTACTTAAAGGGAAGAACTCCACGTTTACATTCATATCTCTCAATTTGTTTCTTTTTTTTTTGTTTCTTCTTTTTTTTTTCCATATCAAACAAAATGAATTAATTACCACTATATAATTAACAGACTGGTTAATTTTATAATTGATTCATGTTTTGTTAGGAACAATGTATAATTGTGCAAAGTTTCAACTTAATCCGAGAATGGGAAGTGGGCGAAATGCCGTGTACTAAATGTGTACCAGAGAGAAAGAGTTGCTATCAATGAATCCATTCCCGCTCATAAAATGATGTTTGCAATCAATGATCACAACTAATTTGCTGTTTTAATCCTAACTAGGCTACACAAAATTTAGCAACGAATGTCAACTTGATGAAACAACAATGTATTGTTTAGGATACTCCCAGAGTGTTCTAATAGTCTGCATGTATTGTTTAGGATACTCCCAGAGTGTTCTAATAGTCTGCATGTATTGTTTAGGATACTCCCAGAGTGTTCTAATAGTCTGCATGTATTGTTTAGGATACTCCCAGAGTGTTCTAATAGTCTGCAGTATTCTCCACAATATAAATGGTATTAAATGGTATATGGATCAAGATTCTTCTATATTATTCTACACCGCAGAAGCGAGAATAGATTAAATACTATAAATCACATAAACTGTTCTAGGAGCATACAAAGGAAGTCACACTTTGCTTTAGATTCTCAAATGGCGTGGCTTTAAGTGCAAGTTATATTTCAATCACTTTTAATCGAGAAGAATAAATAATAAAGGCATATTCTAAACTGAACAATAAAGCATTTACATTCTCCGGATATTGTTTCATTTAAAGGAATCTACACAATTAGAAAGGACAAAAATTGTTACTTACTAGCAAAACCTGAGGGACATCAGATTCATGGCAGAAGGTAAAGTTGGTCCAGGAGCTGTTCACTCTGTCGTCTGGATGTCTCTGCCATCTACCGTCTTCTTCGCAGTAACGCCAGGCCTTGGCTGAAAGTTTTTATTTAAAAACATATGGACACTTTAGTTAGGGCATGAGACGCTGCGGCTACACGTTATTGATAGAGGTTATGAGACATGAGACAAGAGAGAGAGAGAGACAAAGAGGTAAAGAGATAGAGAGAGACAAAGAGGTACATATATATATAGAGAGAGAGAATAAGAATTGTACAAAAAATAAGGGAAACAGAATACGAGATAATCAAGGCCAGAAAAATGAACTCTTTTGAGACTGACGTGTGGTTTACACTTTTGAAACTGACCCAAGACTGTCCCGTGGTTTACACTTTTAAAACTGACCCAAGACTGACGTGTGGTTTACACTTTTGAAACTGACCCAAGACTGTCCCGTGGTTTACACTTTTAAAACTGACCCAAGACTGTCCCGTGGTTTACACTTTTGAAACTGACCCAAGACTGTCACGTGGTTTACACTTTTGAAACTGACCCAAGACTGTCCCGTGGTTTACACTTTTGAAACTGACCCAAGACTGTCCCGTGGTTTACACTTTTAAAACTGACCCAAGACTGTCCCGTGGTTTACACTTTTGAAACTGACCCAAGACTGTCACGTGGTTTACACTTTTGAAACTGACCCAAGACTGTCCCGTGGTTTACACTTTTAAAACTGACCCAAGACTGTCACGTGGTTTACACTTTTAAAACTGACCTGAGACTGTCCCGTGGTTTACACTTTTGAAACTGACCCAAGACTGTCCCGTGGTTTACACTTTTGAAACTGACCCAAGACTGTCCCGTGGTTTACACTTTTGAAACTGACCCAAGACTGTCCCGTGGTTTACACTTTTGAAACTGACCTGAGACTGTCAAGTGGTTTACACTTTTGAAACTGACCTGAGACTGTCCCGTGGTTTACACTTTTGAAACTGACCTGAGACTGTCAAGTGGTTTACACTTTTGAAACTGACCCAAGACTGTCCCGTGGTTTACACTTTTGAAACTGACCTGAGACTGTCCCGTGGTTTACACTTTTGAAACTGACCCAAGACTGTCCCGTGGTTTACACTTTTGAAACTGACCTGAGACTGTCCCGTGGTTTACACTTTTGAAACTGACCCAAGACTGTCCCGTGGTTTACACTTTTAAAACTGACCCAAGACTGTCAAGTGGTTTACACTTTTGAATCTGACCTGAGTCTGACCAGTGGTTTACACTTTTTAGACTGACCTGAGGTCTACTCTCTTGAGACTGACCTGTGGTTAGAAAGCCAGTGATGTAACTAGCACAGTTTTGGCCAACCGTCTGTCCAGCTTTAGTATAGTTCGGCCAGCACATGATATTATCCCAAACTGGAGGACAGTACAGCCCTGTAGAGTAGAAAGATCATCATACCTGATTAGACAGTCTTCACAACGCCACAACTAAAACTATTGGAGGGCTTTTTTCTCGTCCTTGACATTAGTTCTCACTAACGCCCTCACTAGAATGCCTAGATAATTCAGAAAAGAAATGGAAAAGAAAACTAACCAAAAGTGAATGTAAACTCGTCTGTGATTTTTCAAAATAAATTAGAATTCATAAGAGATAACCAATTAAAATAGCAAATAGATTAGCGTATATTCGAAATAAAAGTCTAAAAGTGAACAGTACTATATAGGAACAATTATCTCACTTTGATAAAGGCTGTATTCAATATAAACTAAACATGACGCGAATAATAATATCATACGTAATACATGTAACGGCTTCTAGAGCATCAAGTCTATTCTCAAATCAAGATGTATAATGCCCCCAGGAAATGCTTTAAAGACCAGCTTAGGCGCAAACTTGCTTTAACTGACAGATGGCACCAGGCAGCGGAATATAGATTCGAGATGATAAGAAAAACCACTTCAAAAATAGAATCTTAATCGAACATCGGCGGACAACGGTTATGTCTGCGCTGGATGTTGCAAAGTATGTAGGTCGCAAAACATTGACAAGAAAACATTCACAACAAAAAATTGAAAACAAAACATTGACAAGAAAACATTGACAACAAAACATAGCGAGAACTTTAGAAGACACTCGCGCCTTACCTCCATCGTCTGGCTTTGTAGCATTCAGTAAGAGCTCATCACACGCTTTCTTGGCCAGCCAGATTTTGAACCTTTGTTGTTCTTCGCTGGACTGCATAGAAATAGTGTCTCATGTACAAGAATCAAATCACTGGTACAATTAGTAGTGATCACATAATTAGAGAATAATTTGTAAATTGTAATCACAACTTGATCTAATAGCAACGCCATACAGAGATGTTACAATGATTTACTTCATGTAATATTCAATGTAACAATGGCGTAAGTAACTTCTCCGTGATACAGCCATCCTTGTCGTCCCCTTCCCCATTAAGTGTATGTACCTTCATAAACTTCATTTTGTAGGTCCAAACGATTATTTATTAATAGGCCTACATTCCGGTGTGTGTGTGTGAGAGAGAGTTGCTAAATGTGTGTGTATTTCTCTCTGTGTCAGTGTTTCTGTATGTTTGTCTCTGTGTGAGCCTAAACGTTCTTTCATGAAGATTCAGTCCACTAAAGCAGTGAAAAATTCAACTCCCTTGATTGACATGCTACCAAAACTTAGAAAAACATCAAGTGAGAACGAGTCATACTCACGCTTTTGCTCTCTATCCTTGGTGTCAGCATCAGCATCACAAGCTGAAGTCCTACTAGCGTTGTGCTTAGCAACATTGCCCTGGGGATTCCGCTTTCATCTATATACACAAACACAGCCTGACTATTCTGAGCTTCAGACTATTCCAAGCTCAGGACAGACATCAGTCTCACACTACAACATCTCAACAGGAAGTTAGGCTTCGATACGTTTATTTCTGATCTAGTCCACAACTCCAACAGCCTTTTCTTTGACTTTGGCCCTCTGTTCTAGGGACTGTCTCCTCATTTCCTAGGCTCTGTCTTGATCTGCTACACCATGACTCGTGCTGATGACATTTTCTTTAGACTCGTTTCTTACACATCTGAAATCAGCAATTAAACAAATTTATGTTGACTAATAAATTCTTCAAAAGTAAGGGATAAAAAAATAAAACAAAGCCAATGAATGCTTTTCCGATGTCTTTGACAAGTGACATGGGCAGATTAGAGTTGACTTGTCATCTACATCAGTATACCTTAAAAGTGTGCTACATGCAGCTCTATAGCCTTCTAGTAGATCACCATACAAAATGCCTTGTGTGAGTCGAACTTGTAACATTCTGCGAACATCTCCATATAGGCGTCTACTTCTGATAACATCGAGGATGTCCTGGCAACCTGCGCTTCTCCCGAGTGTTTTATTTTATTTCGCCACCTTTTTTTTTTCAGAATCGACAGTGGAAAATATTCAGCTTTTAATTTCTGGCAAGAGTAAGTGAACCATATTTCACTACTGGCTTGATATTTTAAAACTTATGAAAATGAGATGATTGTTTAGACATCTAGTCCTGCTTTACCAGAACGAATGAAATGTCAAACTAAAGCAGCGGTTCTGCCAAATAATTCCAAATTTTGTCTTTAATCTTAATTGTATACATCTTAGCCCTGACAAATAATACAGAATCTTGATTTTAAATATGTATGTTTTAAATGTTGATTTTAGTCAACTTTTCAAAAGCTCCTCCAATAGACTCCTACTACCTCCTGACCTCTTGACCTTCTAAACATCACACACAGCAATCACAACGTAAATAACTTTTGTCTTTAAAACAGGACAGCAAGCCAAATGTCAGCCAAAATAAAAAGTCTCGTTTGCCTGCAACTTAAATCTCCGCGTTCATATGTGTGAGTCGTTCATCACGTGACTGGAGACCAGAAGTGCTCAGTCTGACAGGCTGCAAGGCGAAAGAAGCAAACACAAAACAAGATGGCCGCGAAAATGAATAAATGAGGGAGAGATAAGTGTAGGACAAATTATCAGTCTATCTAGAGATCGTAAATTGTGCTCTTTTTTATGCTCGTTGAGCAGGTATTTCCTGCCTAGTAAACACCCAGCCGTCTTATCTGTCTCTCAAACTTATTTCGCTAGGTATGTAAAGTTGTGTCACCAAGCATATTGCATCTAAGGTGTGTGGGGGATACAACCAAGTATTACAGTTAAGGGTTAGGGTTCTCAAAAGTAGTCAACAAGTGGTACACTTTCAGGTAGTAGTTCGAATCTTATTATAAATGACAGGCTAATAGGAGTTAATCATATCAAAGGAGAAATTGTATAGGGTTTTCATAACAAATGATAAGTATGAACGTTTTCTTATTTTAAAAACATTATATAAAAGTTTTCACAACGAATGATAATAATTGAAGGTTTCTCATGCAAAGTATCAATATAAGAGATTAGCTGAGATCAGGATTTTTACATGAAAGTATAAAATCTAATAAGAGACATCAGAAAAGACGGGATTCTAATACACAAGGTTTATAGTAACGGTCCATGTTCTTATGTTTGTCAAGAATAATAGTTATGGTAGCTGTGCTCCAATCATCATATTGTCCTGACATGGCGAACTTGGATGTTATCTCATTAGCATTTGTCAAACATATATTAGGAACTATAATACGAGGTATGAGTAGAATGTATTAAGTGTTACACAAGCATACAATAAAAGTTTTTAAACCGTAACGTTTTTATTATGTTGTGAATGAAATTCATTTTCATCTGTCTATCTACTCTATCAATCTATCTATCTATCTATCTATCTATCTATCTATCTATCTATCTATCTATCTATCTATCTATCTATCTATCTATCTATCTATCTATCTATCCTATCTATCTATCTATCTATCTATCTATCTATCTATCTATCTATCTATCTATCTATCTATCTATCTATCTGTCTATATCTATCTATCTAATATCTATCTATCTATCTATCTATTTTGACAATTGTAAAATTGTCATAACTTTTGCCTAATGTCTTGTATTCACAAAAAGGCAAAAGCTTTTTTTAGGTAGGCACCGAGTTGATGATACATTTTAGAAAGGGAGATGCGTATTTCTGCTTGTTCATATATTTTTGCTTGTTCATATATTTCTGCTTGTTCATATATTTTTGCTTGTTCATATATTTTTTTCTTGTTCAAGAATCCATTCAAATGAGACTACACAACACAATTAATCCAGCATTATTTTGTGTTTATGTTTTTTCATTGCTTTACTTTTCTATCAGCTGTTTGTTGCACATAGAAATAAATAACACATACGCCCAGATCAGTCTGAGCTCTGCAGTAATGTCATATAACGCTATGAATGTCTAAGCTGGGTACACGGATGAGGCGGAAACCACTCCAAGCTGAGAACCACTGCAAGCTATAAGCCTACTTATCGCCATGTCTGTAGGTAAGTCAATGGGCGTGGCATGCAAAGATTGTTTCTTCACTTGTGACCTACACAAAGCGATAGCCACTCTGAGCAATGTCAAGGTCTCGGTACGATAAGCAAGGAAATAAAAAAGAATGAGTTACAGCGCCCTCTGTCTGTACTCAGCATCACTATAGTATTAGTGTATACCTCGATTTTTAAATACAGTCACTGTGTTAATGTATGCTGTCATTGTCTTTAATAAAACAGAAAAATGGTCTCAGGTTGCCAATTAGTGTATCTGTTATAATAAAATTGTATAGTTCGATCTCTTTCCTTTTCTCTCTCTCTCTCTCTCTCTCTCTCTCTTTTCTCATTCTCTCTCTTTTTTCGCTCTCTGGGATCATATTTTGTTGTTTTTATAACCTGCGAATGGTAATTTCTCCGACATAGACTTTTGACTTGATTTGGAAAGACTTGTTTCATAATGCGCCCCCGACACATACACGCCCTCATATATTGGGCCCATTAATTATAGCACTTTTAGTTATCCGCTACCCCCACCCCCACCCCGCCAACAACAAAATCAGAGTCCTTCGTTCAGATTCCAGTTAACTTTCTCCATTTCTCTCTTGGTAGTTTGTAGTTTGTTCTCTAAATTCAAAGAAATATCAATTTCTCCATTTCTCTCTTGGTAGTTTGTAGTTTGTAGTTTGTTCTCTAAATACAAAGAAGTTTCAATTTCTCCATTTCTCTCTTGGTAGTTTGTAGTTTGTTCTCTAAATACAAAGAAATATCAATTTCTCCATTTCTCTCTTGGTAGTTTGTAGTTTGTAGTTTGTTCTCTAAATACAAAGAAGTTTCAATTTCTCCATTTCTCTCTTGGTAGTTTGTAGTTTGTTCTCTAAATACAAAGAAGTTTCAATTTCTCCATTTCTCTCTTGGTAGTTTGTAGTTTGTTCTCTAAATACAAAGAAATATCGATTTCTCCATTTCTCTCTTGGTAGTTTGTAGTTTGTAGTTTGTTCTCTAAATACAAAGAAATATCAATTTCTCCATTTCTCTCTTGGTAGTTTGTAGTTTGTTCTCTAAATACAAAGATATATCAATTTCTCCATTTCTCTCTTGGTAGTTTGTAGTTTGTAGTTTGTTCTCTAAATACAAAGAAATATCAATTTCTCCATTTCTCTCTTGGTAGTTTGTAGTTTGTTCTCTAAATAAAAAGAAATATCGATTTCTATATTTCTCTCTTGGTAGTTTGTAGTTTGTTCTCTAAATACAAAGAAATATCAATTTCTCCATTTCTCTCTTGGTAGTTTGTAGTTTGTTCTCTAAATACAAAGATATATCAATTTCTCCATTTCTCTCTTGGTAGTTTGTAGTTTGTTCTCTAAATACAAAGAAATATCAATTTCATTTTATTAATTGTAATCGTTTATTTGACCCATTATGAATGTAGCGAAATGACAATAGATCTAGATTTATCTTTTCAATGCTATTAGGATTTTTTTGACAGTGTTACAGAGTAGGTTACCATTCTTTGCTCTCTCTCTTTCTCTCCCTCTCTCTCTCGAAAAAAAGAAAGACTCTATATCTATCTTATTATTGCTATTAGTATTGGCTTTGATGTTGTTTTTTTAGACCGCGACTAATAGGTAAGGCATATTAAAAATAAGTAGACTTATGGAACAAAATTTTAAAATTTATTATTATTATTATTATTAATTGCTTTAAAATTACGTAATTTGTGATCTTTTTAAAATGCTTTCTATGTAGACTGAGCCTTTTGGGGAAATACCGAAAATAAAATACAAAGGTTTGATAGAAAGCTTGCAGTTTTTAGCAAATAGCGGTCCTCAGGTTGTGAAAGCCGGACATTAGCAACTTTAGCAAGCGTGAAGGAGGTAAATGGAACCTGTGTACGAAATTTCATGTGGATTCGTACGACAGTTTAAGAAATCTCTTGATGAATGAATGAGTCAGTGGTATTTTAGAAATACATAATAGATGAGAAGCATCCCTTGCGGCCACCATAAAAAATTTTATTCACTGGGAAAGACATGAAATTACTAGAACTTTTTGTCCAATTCTGTTTTTTTCTAAATTTCCTTTATGCTGCCAAGTAGATTGATAGACTAAAGCAGTGGTACTTATCTATGGATCAAAACTCCACCTCATACACAAAAATACGAGTAAACTCGAAATGTTTTTAATTCTGGACTTTCTTTGAAAACATTTGCAGCATTTTCAGTTCATCTTTTTGTGTATTCTATGAAGTCGTAGCTAAAGATGGTATGAGAAATATTCTAGATTGATTGATCTCAAACAATTCAGTCAAAATTTCACTTTCTATTTTGAAGTCATTTGTAGACTTTGTAAACATTTTCTAGGCGCGTGACCTTGAAGTTTGCAGTCCTTGCCCAATGTCGTTTATCTTTCTCTAAGTGATCTTGAAGTTTGCCTTGCCCAATGTCGTTTATCTTTCTCTAAGTGACCTTGAAGTTTGTCTTGCCCAATGTCGTTTATCTTTCTCTAAGTGACCTTGAAGTTTGCCTTGCCCAATGTCGTTTATCTTTCTCTAAGTGACCTTGAAGTTTGCAGTCCTTACCCAATGTCGTTTATCTTTCTCTAAGTGACCTTGAAGTTTGTCTTGCCCAATGTCGTTTATCTTTCTCTAAGTGACCTTGAAGTTTGCAGTCCTTGCCCAATGTCGTTTATCTTTCTCTAAGTGACCTTGAAGTTTGCAGTCCTTGCCCAATGTCGTTTATCTTTCTCTTAGTAACCTTGAAGTTTGCAGTCCTTGCCCAATGTCGTTTATCTTTCTCTAAGTGACCTTGAAGATCTCATCAGATTTGTGTTTTACATTGAACTGTGAAGGTTTCAAAGTCGTTGTTAGTTGGCCACTCTAGGCTTTGAAAGAACTGATGACTTAATAGCGTGATTGACCACGTAATGTAGTTGGTCACTTCCTACATTGGATAAAATGGATGATAGAGCAATGCAGATTGATTGGAGTCTACCATCTCGACGTGGAGTGGTTCAGGTACTTCATGCACTACTTTTAAGCCACAAAGAATTAGTGTCCAATAAAGAAGATCTGTTTTTAAGAAGTGGGTTCAAACCCTAATGCAACTTAGGAACAATCTTGTAAGTCTCTCGGATTTATTGTCACTCTCTCTCTCTCTCTCTCTCTCTCCCTCCCTTGTTCTTTCTAGCCCTTTTTTTAGAAATCTATATACTCTTTCTTCTTTTCCTTTCTTTCTCTCTCACTCTTTCTCCTTCATCTTTACTAACTATCAACAGAAACTATTTGCAGACTCACCTCTCTCTCTTTCTCACTCCCCCTTACTTTCTTACTCTTTTTCTCTCACTCTAGGAACATTGAAGTAATTCATGATTCTACACCGACCCAGTGATGACCTACATATTTTGCCAGAAACCAAATTTGGACCGATTTAAGCAAAGGTTTAGAATGGGCGTGTTAATAGAAAATGTTTGCCCAACCCTGGTTGCCAAAAACTTTCTAGCCTAGACCAGTCGTTACAGTATAGTCCTGTAGTATTTATTATAACTAGGCTATCACCTATTTAAGTAGTGACTGTTCATGTTGAAACTGCATGACTGACACTTTTGAGTATAATTGACGTAACAATGTCAGAGTCAGCCTGTCAGAGTCTAAACATTTCTGTATAATTCAAGACATACTGCACACCATTGAGCAGTCCAGGTTCTAGTTACACCTCAAGCCATTAAAGCGCTTATATGTAAATACGATTAACTAAATTTAAATAATTAGCAACTTTTTTAAAAGCGACACAACGAAACTTATGTGCTTACATTGTTACTTCGACTTCTCAAATCCACTCTTACAGACATCTACTCCTTTCTCTCTCCCATTTTAAATCTGTCATCATTTCTTCCTTCTCCAATAAATTTGATTTCCTTTCTCTCTTATAAATCTCTACTCCTTTCTCCCTTCTCTTATTCCTTTCTCTCTCTCTTTCTCTCTTTCTCTACTTTTCTCTATTGCTTCCCACCCCCTCTCATGTTTCTTTCCTCTTTAACTTCCTTTTAACCTCCATTTATCTTCTACCTCCATCAGGCTCATCTGTGAGCTTCCTCTTCTCTCTCCTCTCTCTCTCTCCTCTCCTCTCTCTACCCTCCTCACTCACTTAATAAATTACGCCATCATGAGGCAAAGTCGTAAATGTGACTTGGTAGAATTACTTCTGGACGTAAAATACCCTGGACCAGGACATTTAAAACAGAGTTATCCATGTAGGAGGACTTCTAGCTACATGCTATAATTAGAATCTAATTAGTTCAAATCTGGGCGAGCCAAACCCCAAAAATATGATATCGTATTTTAAAATGTTTTTATTCAAATTTTTATCTTTTGAAAACAAATCAACATTTAGGCGGAGGGCTCAAGTATTTTATTTCAAAGTTTGATACATTTTATTTTCATGTCAAATTGTATTCAGATACAAAATGTGCCTGAGTAGGCGTAATACAGTAATCAATGATATCAAAAAGTGTACATGAGAGAGACAGCAACGCACTTGAGTTGATTGCATTATTTTTTAGCGTATTCTGCTTTCAGAATCTTTGTGTTATATATAAAACTCTAAATCCAAATCTCTGCTAGCTTGCAGCTATACCCAAGCATAGGAAAGACTTCCGGGTTCAACCCTGAGGAAAAAATCAGAAGCCGGCGACCCTTAGGCACCTCCCAGTGCAACATGCTGGCAGAGCCTGCAAATCCGCTGATCCCAAACTGTACTTGCAGTTCCATAAGATCAGCTGCGCGGTTTGAAGGGAACTGCTGTGTGGGCGACATTGTTCCAACTATAGGTATGCCCAGGCATTGTTCCAACTATAGGTATGCCCAGGCATTGTTCCAACTATAGGTATGCCCAGGCATTGTTCCAACTATAGGTATGCCCAGGCATTGTTCCAACTATAGGTATGCCCAGGCATTGTTCCAACTATAGGTATGCCCAGGCATTGTTCCAACTATAGGTATGCCCAGGCATTGTTCCAACTATAGGTATGCCCAGGCATTGTTCCAACTATAGGTATGCCCAGGCATTGTTCCAACTATAGGTATGCCCAGGCATTGTTCCAACTATAGGTATGCCCAGGCATTGTTCCAACTATAGGTATGCCCAGGCATTGTTCCAACTATAGGTATGCCCAGGCATTGTTCCAACTATAGGTATGCCCAGGCATTGTTCCAACTATAGGTATGCCCAGGCATTGTTCCAACTATAGGTATGCCCAGGCATTGTTCCAACTATAGGTATGCCCAGGCATTGTTCCAACTATAGGTATGCCCAGGCATTGTTCCAACTATAGGTATGCCCAGGCATTGTTCCAACTATAGGTATGCCCAGGCATTGTTCCAACTATAGGTATGCCCAGGCATTGTTCCAACTATAGGTATGCCCAGGCATTGTTCCAACTATAGGTATGCCCAGGCATTGTTCCAACTATAGGTATGCCCAGGCATTGTTCCAACTATAGGTATGCCCAGGCATTGTTCCAACTATAGGTATGCCCAGGCATTGTTCCAACTATAGGTATGCCCAGGCATTGTTCCAACTATAGGTATGCCCAGGCATTGTTCCAACTATAGGTATGCCCAGGCATTGTTCCAACTATAGGTATGCCCAGGCATTGTTCCAACTATAGGTATGCCCAGGCATTGTTCCAACTATAGGTATGCCCAGGCATTGTTCCAACTATAGGTATGCCCAGGCATTGTTCCAACTATAGGTATGCCCAGGCATTGTTCCAACTATAGGTATGCCCAGGCATTGTTCCAACTATAGGTATGCCCAGGCATTGTTCCAACTATAGGTATGCCCAGGCATTGTTCCAACTATAGGTATGCCCAGGCATTGTTCCAACTATAGGTATGCCCAGGCATTGTTCCAACTATAGGTATGCCCAGGCATTGTTCCAACTATAGGTATGCCCAGGCATTGTTCCAACTATAGGTATGCCCAGGCATTGTTCCAACTATAGGTATGCCCAGGCATTGTTCCAACTATAGGTATGCCCAGGCATTGTTCCAACTATAGGTATGCCCAGGCATTGTTCCAACTATAGGTATGCCCAGGCATTGTTCCAACTATAGGTATGCCCAGGCATTGTTCCAACTATAGGTATGCCCAGGCATTGTTCCAACTATAGGTATGCCCAGGCATTGTTCCAACTATAGGTATGCCCAGGCATTGTTCCAACTATAGGTATGCCCAGGCATTCATCTTATTTCCAGGAAATGATCCGTAGTCGTCTCGCGACTGAGAAAAGTTAAATGTCACATTGCGAATCTTGTACGTCGTGAGTTGACTTAATGTACAACTTCAGCTCTTAGACATTTCACCACGTTCCACCTTCACCTTCTCTTAAGGTGAACCGCTGGAGCACCACACATGATCTATTGACATCTTTCTCCATTCCTCTCTTTGTCTTTTACCTTGGATACAATCCCAAAGACAGACACGTCCAATCTTTGATGTTCTCTTCCCATCGCTTTCTCTTCTCTGCCTCTTCTCCTATCTTCTTTCTTTCTCCTGGTACTGAACACAGATGGAAGGTCTTTAAGAGCCCTGAGGAGCCTGTGTTAAGGCCATAATGTCTTAGTTTTCGTTTTTTTTTTTTGACAGAGTGTTATGGAGTGTGCGCGTGTGTGTTTCTATGACGACGGTGGGAAAAGGTTAGCTATTAGTTGTGAATGATGCAAGATAGGTGGCATTGTCATCATTTAGTCTTAGAACAGACGCTTCCAGAACGTGAGACTCAAAGGTTGTGAGTTAGAGTTTGTTAAAACTATTATTACTAAAGTCTAGTACAGCTCATATCAACTTGATTTTGTCTATATTTTAATACAAGTTCTATTTAGTACTAGACATAATTTACCCGCGGCCCGCAGGTCTTAATTTGCGTGTCACTTTCGATATAGTCACTGAGAGTGCTTTGCAAGCAATTAGACGAAATAATAATTTTAAAAGTAAAGGGAATGCGTGAATGTAAAAACAGCATGAATGGAGCTATCTAAATAGCTAATGGACTTAAATCTATTTTTTCAAATAAAAACATTTTGCTTGTAGGCCTACATATGTTTGATTAAAATTGGAAATGAATACTTAATTTTGTATGTTCATGTGTTAAAGTAGATCTAGATCTTGAGTTAGACATACTGACATAGATCTATATTTAGACTAATCTAGAGTCTAGAGTTCATTCTGCGCGTGAAGGCTTCGCTCTGCACATGAGTGACCTTTTTTTTAAAATTAGATTCATGAATGAAACTATTAGAATATATCTCAACACGGCTTTGCAGCTTTAGCAAATGAATGTATGAAAAATGCCTTAGAAAAATAAATTTGAATGTTAATTTGATTAAAATATGAAATTAATGGACTATAATTAGTATTGTTACGAATCTCACTATCCAGGCTCTCTGCAAACTGCACCTTACACCACCAACTTAAAGAACTTGACAACTCAGGGCTCCAAAGTAACGTAACACTTAAATAGTTGAATACATAACAGCCAATACTGTACAATTGGCAACACGTACGCTGTACAAATATCTCTCCAATAACACCGTTCCGCCGTATCAACTCTTGCACTGGCCTCTCCGTCTCGTTCCGGGCTTGCACTGGGTTCAACAGTTCAGGACTGACTTAACACACTAGGCTCGTTGTGTCGGAGACGATCGCAGACCAAGATCAAGACGCCAGTCGTCTCAACTGTACTTGACAGTACTCCGCACTGAACCGTCGTAATGCTCCGTACAGAACCACACCGCTGAACTGTGCTGTAGTCGACCGGACTGTAGTGAACCGGGCTCTGAATCCCTGTCGTGAACCGTCTCTCGTGAACCGTCTTGACTGCGACACCTCCGCTCTTTATATAGGGTCCCTACTGGCCTTCTCGAACCGGACAGAACGCCGCTCGACGTTTCTAGGTGGTCAGATGACTACAACTCTCTTGACGCTCCTGAGCTCTGTTCACGACGTCGATCCTTCCCGGACCGCCGTCGATCCTTCCCGAACCGCCGTGTTGACACTCGTCTCGGCTGACAGTCGTAACTCGTCACGGTTGACCGCTGGTCTAGCGCTGGCCTGGGGCGATTTGCGTCGGCTGACTACACACACACACCACTACCCCCATTTGTGCCACCACCAGGTTTATAACACTGCCCCCTCCTTAGATCTGTCCGTCCCGGACAGAATCAACATCATGACATTGGCTGTAAAGTTTCATCGCTGCAGGCGGGGGTCGATCAGTGGCAGTTGGCTTGCCTCTTGAGCTTGATGGAGCCATCCATGTTGCAGTCAGCTTCCTTCTTCTCCTCCAGTTGGCATTCACCTGTTTGCCTCGACGTCGTGCTTTCATCGCCACCCACGTTGAATTTAGTAAACGTTTTCTTCTTTTCCTCCAGTTAGCCTTCATCTGGTTGCATTGATGTCGTGAGCGCATCGTCATCCATGTTGCACTCAGGAAAATTCGCCTTCTTCTTCTTCTCCGCCAGTTGGTCTTCATGTGGCTGCAGTTATTTCTTGGTAGAATCACCATGCACGTTGGACTACGCAAACGCCGCCTTCTTCTTTTCCTCCAGTTGATCGTCCTCTTGTTGCAGTGACGTTTTGGTTGCATCGCTCTCTTGTCTGTCGGTACTAAGGACAGCCACTTGACACATGGAGAGGTATAGGATGTAAGGGCAGGGATTACAAAGATTGTTGACCAAAGAGGTGGCTTCATAGGGCTTTGCGAAGAAGGACTGGGATGGGCTTCAAATCCACAGGACAGGGAATTGTGGGACAGGTCATCATCTTCAGCCTTGTCTGGGGGGCATGCTTGTGGGGCAGGTTGGTAACACTCCTAGTGCAAAGGTCCCTAGTCTTCGGCTTCAGGCTCCATTTGGCTTTCTTCACCACCATCAGGACCTCTCTCTCTCGTCTCAGTATCGGGCCAATCGCCTGTTGGTTTCAGACCTGGTCGATGACTTTCATCGTTCGAATGTCCATCAACTTCAACGTCAAGCTTCCTTGGATTCTTTTCACCACCATCAGGACTTTCCTCTCCAGTCTTGCAGCCTGACCAACGTCTGTTGGGTGCCGATCTGGCTGGTATCTTCCGACTTGCAATTGTCTCTCAACGACTTCATCAAGTATCATTGGGTTCTCATGATCACCACCAGGGCTTCTCTCGCTGATCTTAGCATCTGGACGAACGTCTGTAGAGTCCAAGCCTCGTCGGTAGCTTTCATCATGTAAACGTCCCTCAGCAACAGTCTTGTAGGCAAACTCAGCGTTCTCTTGATCTGTCTCTTTCGGCTCCACAAGTCTGTACTCCTTGTTTTCGGATTCACAGTCAGCACAACCTTCATCAGCATTGCCATTGTTACTGCTTATTGATTCACAGCATTGGGTGGGTAATTGTTCAATGTCCAACGATGGTGAATCTCCATCTTTCAAGTCTCCTTGGTCGTACAATGTTTCTTCCACCACGTCCATCGTTTTCACCACGGGGCTCGTCATTTCCTTCACTAAGGTACCCATCTTTTTAATCTCTCTACAGAACTCCTTGGTGTTCTTCTTCAATGTCACACTCATCTCATCTAGCATGATACGGGTACTGGTGATCTGTTGCTGCATGCTACTGGTGAGCTGTTCCAGCAAGTCCGGTTCGACTTCAAAAAGATATGTGTCCGGATCTTCTTTTTCTTCCAACATGTCTTCTCGGAGGCGTGCTTGTAAAGTTTCCTTGTTACCATATACCTTCAGCCTTCGTCCACGGAGTTCTTCCTTCAGTTCTCTATATTCAAGTTCGTACAGCAGTTTCAGACGAGCCATAGTAGATCCGATCCAATCCGATTCCGATCCGATCCCACTTCTGAAACCAGTTGTTACGAATCTCACTATCCAGGCTCTCTGCAAACTGCACCTTACACCACCAACTTAAAGAACTTGACAACTCAGGGCTCCAAAGTAACGTAACACTTTAATAGTTGAATAAATAACAGCCAATACTGTACAATTGGCAACACGTACGCTGTACAAATATCTCTCCAATAACACCGTTCCGCCGTATCAACTCTTGCACTGGCCTCTCCGTCTCGTTCCGGGCTTGCACTGGGTTCAACAGTTCAGGACTGACTTAACACACTAGGCTCGTTGTGTCGGACTCGATCGCAGACCAAGATCAAGACGCCAGTCGTCTCAACTGTACTTGACAGTACTCCGCACTGAACCGTCGTAATGCTCCGTACAGAACCACACCGCTGAACTGTGCTGTAGTCGACCGGACTGTAGTGAACCGGGCTCTGAATCCCTGCCGTGAACCGTCTCTCGTGAACCGTCTTGACTGCGACACCTCCGCTCTTTATATAGGGTCCCTACTGGCTTTCTCGAACCGGACAGAACGCCGCTCGACGTTTCTAGGTGGTCAGATGACTACAACTCTCATGACGCTCCTGAGCTCTGTTCACGACGTCGATCCTTCCCGGACCGCCGTCGATCCTTCCCGAACCGCCGTGTTGACACTCGTCTCGGCTGACAGTCGTAACTCGTCACGGTTGACCGCTGGTCTAGCGCTGGCCTGGGGCGATTTGCGTCGGCTGACTACACACACACACCACTACCCCCATTTGTGCCACCACCAGGTTTATAACAGTATGTTCATGTGTTTAATTATAAAACTATCTTTGCGAAGAGAAGTTCTATCATCTTAGAGTGGAATTAGAGTTTTAGACCTAGAGATGTGTTATTGTGTAATGTCTTATGAAAGAATGCTTGTCGGGAATTCTAAATTCGCAGATTTAAGGAACGAATTTATGTAAAAATGCAATTGAAACACACAGTTGAAGCTTAATTTTATTAAATAATGAAATCAATAGACTATATTTTGTATTTTCATGTGTCAAAGTAAAAACTATCTGCGCAAAGTGTGGTTTCTAAAATTAGATCTAGATCCTTTCGATCTTTTCATGTAAATATGGTAAACATAGCCTAGATCGATGAAGTTATAATGCTTTCATAAAGTTGGTCAAATTTTTTTTTGAGGGTCTTATGTTTGTTTTAGAGCTACAATACATACACTTTGGTCTAAGTTAGTACCCAAGGAACATTTCTGCCAAGTTTTATGAAGATTGGTCAAACGGTTTTGATTTCTATTCGTAACATACATACATACATATGCCTAACTTTCTTCTTTATAATATAGATTGTTCACAAAGAGGTTACTCAAGTCATTTCAAGTTTTATTAGTTAAGATATACTACGCCTACAGCGGTTTAGTTGTTTACCAGCAGTTTGGTGCTACAAGTCAACGACTGGCAACAACACAGTGGTTAGCAGGTCATCGTGGGGTCCAGTTGCCGTTAAAATTGTGTTTCTAATCTCTTCATTTTTTTGATGTAGTCTTTGCAAATGTTTCGCAATAGCGATTTTCGCTCTAACGAAACAGTCATCAGGTTCAAAAATGATGAATTTTCTTTTTTTTTTTAAAGTATTTTTTAATATTTTGCTTGTTATTCAATATGTTCTAATTTCCGCCCCCCTCCCCTTTATTAAAATACTTTACCTCAAATTAAAAGTCCCGGGCTCGAATCCTGATGAAGACTGGGATTTTTTATTTTGGGATCTTTGGGCGCCTCTGAATCCATCCAGCCATAATGGATACCTGACATCAGTTGGGGAAATGTAAAGGCTGTTGGTCGTTGTGCTGGCTACATGACACCCTAGTTAACCGTGTGCCACACAAACATCTGCCCTATAGATCGCAAGAGAAATTTTCTAGTCAGTACTAACGACTAAATGTATGTACATGACTACATGTAGTTGACCAGTATACCAAATTACAAATTCATTCACTGCCAGCTAATGATGTCTAGAGGGAAACAGCCTAAGATCTCATTGTAATAAGCCTGAATAACAAATCCTAGGCTGCCGTTACATTCAAGAAAAACATTAAAACAAAATCATTCAGAAATCATTAGGTAGCAGTGTTAAGTAGCAGTATCAGGTAGCAATGTCAGTTAGCAGTTTCAAGTAACAGTGTCAGATAGCAGTGTCAGGTAGCAGTGTCAAGTAGCAGTGTGAAGTAGCAGTTTCAGGCTGCCGCTACATTAAAGAAAAACATTAAGACTAAATCACTCATAGATCATTAGGTAGCATTGTTAAGTAGCAGTTTTAGAAAGCAGTGTCATGTAGCAGTGCTAGGTAGAACTGTTAGGTAGCAGCAGGACCCTCCACAATTTCAAAAATATACACTAAAATATGCATATAATATATCACTTTCTTTCTTCTACTATATAGCATGCATTTCAAACAAGTATTTGTATTCATAAGTGTATCATTATTAAAGTTTTCCAACGAGTGCCGGGGCCTCCATTAAAATCTTGTCCCGGGGCCTCCCCATACTTAAATCCGGCCCTGGGTAGCTGTGTCAGATAGCAGTATCAGGTAGTAGTGTTATGTAGAAGTGTTAGATAATCTTAGGTAAAAGTGTTTAATCTTATTTTCCAATTATATTGTCTATGAATTGTGTTTCTGTAGTAAGACTAAGATGTAAATGTACACACTGTAAGCTCGGATTATTTTCCCATAATATTTATTGTAGGTTTATGAAGTTTGTTTGTCATCTCTGCTTTATGTCTGGTATAAAGGTTTTAAGAGTTGACGATATTGTTAGTTGCCGTGTAAAATGTAAGTAGTATTTTAAGGCATTCTTAATGTAATATAAATACATTAAAAACAACAACAACAGGCCATTGAATTAAAGAAAGAGTCAGACCTAACAGACAGTCCCAGGTCGTGTAGCCTGGAGCCAATCAGAGAAGATGTGAAGCGCGATGAACCGTCCAGAGCGATAAATTATTTTTATTATTAAATAAGTGACGTGCGCGGATAGCCAGCCGGCGGAGGGCTACACTATCCTTACGATGGACCATTAATTTCGCAGACGTCTTGCTGTGGAAGAGGTAAGTGGCCGTATGGTGTAAAAACCGCCTTGTTTAGACGGGTGGGGGGGGGGGGGAAGGAACCACTTATGCGTGGAGTTCATGTGAATTATTAGAGTTAGATTAAAGTAATATTTCTCTTTTTAATAGATCTTTTTATTTTGCTTTGGACTCGGATATTTCAGACCTTGTGATCTATGAAACAGATGAAAAGATAAACATTTTATTTGATTTGATCCTAGCTAGTTTTTGTTTTAATAACCACTTCCCCATGGCCAAATTGTTATAGATTCGTGACTTGTGACAGATATATTCAATCTAAAGATTCTATATAGTAGCTTCAATAGAAAAATAAGATAATTAGATTATATGACACCCTCTGGGTATGCTTTCAAAAAAAGAGGAGGTAGTTTCTGCTAAAATAAGCAATATAGAGCCTATGGCCTATTTAAACGTAGCAAAGCACCAGTATAAGTGATACTAGGATTCAAAGACCAATAAAATTCGGATTTTCCCGTTAGTGCGTGAAAGAGGTAGCAGGACAAGAGATAGTAGTGAAAGAATGAGAGAGGTATGGTCATGTTCAAATCTTAAAAGAAATGCTTATAGCATCTTGAAATTTTCAAATTTTTTGTCAATGATTGAAAAACAAATGAACGGACTTTACCGGTGGGTAAATCTAGTATATATATGGCTCCTTTTGTCTCGAAAGGCAATGGATGCGCCCAAATGAGTCACTGGTTTTGGCTTAATCTTGAGACGGGGCAGAATCTGGTGTGGCTAATCAAGCCAATTCTAGAACGGCAGACTTTGCCACAATTCGTACATGTGTATGCCTCTGATTTAGGGCTAGAGGACAGGGCAGCTTTCTTTTTATCCCTCTTGATTAAAGCCGCTTCAATTCTTTTGTTCTCAGCAAGGGTTGTCCCAGCACGTACATCCGTCTCCATGCACTCCGGTCTTTGGCTATGTTTTCCCACATACTTTCGTTGATGCCTGTGGCTCTCACGTCTCGCTTACAGACATCTCTACATGTTAGTCTTGGGCGGCCCTTGGGTCTGACTCCTTCCACAAGCTCAGCATATAAGATATCTTTCGGGATTCTACCATCTGGCATGCGGGTGACATGTCCGAGCCAGCGTAATCTTCTTTGTGTCAGGAGAGCATACATGCTGTTCATATTGGTTAATCTTAAAACTTCCTGATTGGAGACATGGCCCCTCCAAGAGATGTCCATTATGCGTCTCAGGCAGCGCAAGTGGAAACTATTCAATCTGTGCTCTTGGTACATGTATGTTGACCAGCTTTCACTGCCATAAAGGAGAGTGCTCACAACACAGGCGTTGTAGACTAGGATTTTGGTCGCTGTGGTCAATTTACCATTTTCCCAGACGCGCTTGGAGAGTTTTGCCAATGCTGTGGTAGCTTTTCCTATCCTTTTTGTCAGCTCGATGTCTAAGTCTAGGTTACTGACAATTGTTGAACCCAAGTAGGTAAATTCCTGCACCACTGAAAGGATGTGGTTCCCAATTTGTATTATAGGTATTTCTGCGACGTCTTGTGCCAGGATTTCGGTCTTGGAGAGACTTATAGTAAGGCTAAACTCTTGACAAGCAGCTGCTAAGGCGTTCACTAGCTTCTGTAGACCTCCTTGTGAGTGAGATACGAGCGCCGCGTCATCGGCAAACAGCAGCTCCCTTACCAAGATACGACGCCTTTTCGTTTTGGCTTTAAGACGTGCCAGGTTAAAGAGCCTTCCATCGGATCTGCTATGGATGCATATTCCGTCTTCCAGGGATTTAAAAGCACTGGATAGTACGACTGAGAAGAAGATGCCAAATAGTGTAGGGGCCAGTACACATCCTTGTTTTACACCGCTCTTAATGGAGAATGGCCTGGAGGAAGAACTTTCAAACTGAACGGTGCCCTGCATATTTTCGTGAAAAGCTGACACTAGTTTTCTTAACTTATTTGGGCAGCCAATTCTCTCTAGTACAGCAAACAGACCGCTTCTGCTAACAAGGTCAAAGGCCTTGGTCAAATCAATAAATGCTATGAAGAGGGGCTGCTTTTGTTCTCTGCTCTTCTCCTGTAGCTGCCGAAGAGAGAAAATCATATCTGTTGTAGATGTACCTGCCCTAAAGCCACACTGCGACTCTGGATAAACACGATCTGCCAGGATCTGTAATCGCTTTAGTAATACTCTAGCAAAAGCCTTTCCGACTATGCTAAGCAGTGAGATGCCTCTGTAATTGTTACAATCAGAGCGGTCACCTTTATTTTTATAAATTGTAACAATGTTGGAGTCTTTCAATTCCTGGGGGACCATTCCTTGTTCCCAGCACAAGCTTAGCAGTTCATGGAGTGGTTTGATTAGGGCATGTTTTCCAGCCTGAATTACTTCAGCAGGAATGCAATCTCCTCCGGGTGTTTTCCCATGTGCAAGCATGTCAATGGCAATGCTCAGCTCCTTTACTGAGGGCGTTTCGTCTAATTCCGTCAAAACTGGAAGTGATGGAAAGTTGGAAACAGCATTTGGTGAGATGGCGTTTTCAATCTGGTAGAGTTCTGCATAGTGTTCAACCCATCGTTCCATTTGCAGCGCACGATCGCTGATGATTGAGCCATCTTTTGACTTGAGCGGAGCACACTTGCTGGTGTGAGGTCCAAAGGCTTTTCTCATGCCCTCATATAGTCCTCTTATGTTACCACAGTCGGCACAAGATTGAATATATTCGCATAGCTCCTGCCAGTATTTGTTAGCACATTGTCTCGCTACTCTTTGGGCATTGTTACGTGCAGCTCTGAGCCTTTTTAAGTTGATTGGGGTGGGATCCTTCTTGTAGATTAGCATGGCTGCTCTCTTGTTCGTAGTGGCAGTTTCCATTTCTGGTAGACTAGCTTCAAACCAGTCTTCGCTTTTCTTGGTTTTGTTTCCAAAGACCAGTGATGATGTTTGGTAGATTGTATCACGCATAAACGTCCAGCTTTTTTCTACCTCAGTCACAGAGAAGTTTTTAAAAGCTTCCTCTAATTTGTTCTCAAATTCGGTGCAAAGATCAGGATTTTTTGTGCTAGTAGTATTCAGGCGTGATTTTCTTTTTCCCTGTGATGTGTGGATCTTAGTTGGCAGCAGTCTTGTCCGGCAGGACACTAAAGTATGATCAGTATCACAATCGGCGCTTTGGTAGCTACGTGTCAGCAGTATATTTCCAATGTCCTTTTTTCTTGTAAGTATCATATCCAGCTGGTGCCAGTGCCCAGACCTAGGGTGCCTCCATGAGACACTGTGCTGTGGTTTTGTTCTGAAGTATGTGTTGGTAATGCAGAGCTTATGGTATGTGCAGAATTCAAGTAGTCTTTGTCCGTTCTCATTCATCTTTCCGATTCCAAAAAGCCCAAGACAGTCTGGCCAGGTAGTGTGATCTGATCCTACTCTGGCATTGAAGTCACCTAGAAGGATCATATGTTCTTTTTGAGAATCTAGTATGTTATACGATAAACGATGACATGAATACCTATTTGGTTACAAATACATTATGGGGGATGACCTAGACCTAGAGACTGTTGTTTTTTATAGTGTTCCCTGGACTAATGAATTTCAACAGACCAATTACTTTACATCTGACGTATCAGTTTTACCTGCAGACTGGAATCTGAGGGACTCATGCAATGACATGTGTCACGTGCCATGCTAAGTGTGACTTGCATGCAACACTTAAGTGAAACTGATACACCACGTCACAACTTCAGTGTGTGATACTTGTGTTGCTATAGCAGACACTTTACACGCAGGGTACATCCCAACTATAGCATAATACATTTTTTGTTTAAGGTACACAAGACTAGGACCACTTTGACTTAAAGGGGGGGGGGGGAAGATCCGACCCCGCCCCCACACACACCTGACTTCCTCGACCCTGACCAGCTCAGTTATAGCCTACTATAGCCTACGCCTGTATCTCGACCCTGACCAGCTCAGTTATAGCCTACTATAGCCTACGCCTGTATCTCGACCCTGACCAGCTCAGTTATAGCCTACTATAGCCTACGCCTGTATCTCGACCCTGACCAGCTCGACTAAAGCCTACTATAGCCTACGCCTGTATCTCGACCCTGACCAGCTCGACTAAAGCCTACTATAGCCTACGCCTGTATCTCGACCCTGACCAGCTCAGTTATAGCCTACTATAGCCTACGCTTGTATCTCGACCCTGACCAGCTCAGTTATAGCCTACTATAGCCTACGCCTGTATCTCGACCCTGACCAGCTCAGTTATAGCCTACTATAGCCTACGCCTGTATCTCGACCCTGACCAGCTCAGTTATAGCCTACTATAGCCTACGCCTGTATCTCGACCCTGACCAGCTCAGTTATAGCCTACTATAGCCTACGCCTGTATCTCGACCCTGACCAGCTCAGTTATAGCCTACTATAGCCTACGCCTGTATCTCGACCCTGACCAGCTCGACTAAAGCCTACTATAGCCTACGCCTGTATCTCGACCCTGACCAGCTCGACTAAAG
The DNA here is from genome assembly GCF_947242115.1 of Biomphalaria glabrata. Classification (NCBI taxonomy): domain Eukaryota; kingdom Metazoa; phylum Mollusca; class Gastropoda; family Planorbidae; genus Biomphalaria; species Biomphalaria glabrata. The sequence continues at coordinate 36,049,157 of NC_074711.1, read as the reverse complement.
CCTACTATAGCCTACGCCTGTATCTCGACCCTGACCAGCTCAGTTATAGCCTACTATAGCCTACGCCTGTATCTCGACCCTGACCAGCTCAGTTATAGCCTACTATAGCCTACGCCTGTATCTCGACCCTGACCAGCTCAGTTATAGCCTACTATAGCCTACGCCTGTATCTCGACCCTGACCAGCTCAGTTATAGCCTACTATAGCCTACGCCTGTATCTCGACCCTGACCAGCTCGACTAAAGCCTACTATAGCCTACGCCTGTATCTCGACCCTGACCAGCTCGACTAAAGCCTACTATAGCCTACGCCTGTATCTCGACCCTGACCAGCTCAGTTATAGCCTACTATAGCCTACGCTTGTATCTCGACCCTGACCAGCTCAGTTATAGCCTACTATAGCCTACGCCTGTATCTCGACCCTGACCAGCTCAGTTATAGCCTACTATAGCCTACGCCTGTATCTCGACCCTGACCAGCTCAGTTATAGCCTACTATAGCCTACGCCTGTATCTCGACCCTGACCAGCTCAGTTATAGCCTACTATAGCCTACGCCTGTATCTCGACCCTGACCAGCTCAGTTATAGCCTACTATAGCCTACGCCTGTATCTCGACCCTGACCAGCTCGACTAAAGCCTACTATAGCCTACGCCTGTATCTCGACCCTGACCAGCTCGACTAAAGCCTACTATAGCCTACGCCTGTATCTCGACCCTGACCAGCTCAGTTATAGCCTACTATAGCCTACGCCTGTATCTCGACCCTGACCAGCTCAGTTATAGCCTACTATAGCCTACGCCTGTATCTCGACCCTGACCAGCTCAGTTATAGCCTACTATAGCCTACGCCTGTATCTCGACCCTGACCAGCTCGGCTTTAGTCTACTATAGCCTACGCCTGTATCTCGACCCTGACCAGCTCGACTAAAGCCTACTATAGCCTACGCCTGTATCTCGACCCTGACCAGCTCAGTTATAGCCTACTATAGCCTACGCCTGTATCTCGACCCTGACCAGCTCAGTTATAGCCTACTATAGCCTACGCCTGTATCTCGACCCCGACCAGCTCGACTAAAGCCTACTATACCCTACGCCTGTATCTCGACCCTGACCAGCTCAGTTATAGCCTACTATAGCCTACGCCTGTATCTCGACCCTGACCAGCTCAGTTATAGCCTACTATAGCCTACGCCTGTATCTCGACCCTGACCAGCTCAGTTATAGCCTACTATAGCCTACGCCTGTATCTCGACCCTGACCAGCTCAGTTATAGCCTACTATAGCCTACGCCTGTATCTCGACCCTGACCAGCTCGACTAAAGCCTACTATAGCCTACGCCTGTATCTCGACCCTGACCAGCTCAGTTATAGCCTACTATAGCCTACATATTTATCTCGACCCTGACCAGCTCGACTAAAGCCTACTATAGCCTACGCCTGTATCTCGACTCTGACCAGCTCAGCTAAAGCCTATACCTGCATCTCAACCCAGGCCACTTATCTAAAGCTTATACCTGTGTATAGTAAGTAGCCAACAAGACTTAACCTTTGTCTAGATTGTCTGGTGCTACATTTAGATCTAGCGATAAATAACGAACTAAACCGAGCTGAAAAGGTCAAATTAAATAATCTCTAACAAACGTAGCAAATGTTGAATCAGAAATGTTTCCTAGAACCTAATAGCGGGTCGATGGTTACTGACCGCGGCACAAGCAAAGGGTTTATTCTACTCTCATAATAAGAGTATTGACATTTTGCAATCGTGTGGTCTAGAATGAAAAACCCAAAGTTTCAATTCAAGTTTTATCTTGTAGGTTTTAAATATTGAAAAACGGAAATACACTAGTAGGCCTACAAGAGTGAGTTCAGTCTGTCCCTTTAATGAATAAAATTAGTTTGGCTTAACATTTGTTTTTCTACCTAAATATATGGCCAAACAGTATTTAAAACATGAACTCTGAATACAAGTTTAAAAATTCCGAAACAAACAATCTAATTCAGACTCTTATAAAAGAGGAAACAGAACATGATCTCCATGTGGTCTTCTTTCTTTACGTCCCTATCTAAATAGTTCACTTTTTAAGTGGACAGAACTCTTCCAAATACTTTTTATCAGGTCATGCTCCAGAAGAGATGAAAATATCTGAAGAAGTACTAATGTCCATGACCTTTGAGTCTAAGGTCGGAAATAATTTTATTATGGTGGTTTAAAATCTTTGATCTAATCAGAAACATAGGCTGAATATTATCTGCCTGGCGTACCTGGGTAACTGGTTTCATTCTCTGATCTCTCCTTGCATGTGCGTTAAGTCTTTAGTTGTTTGTTGTTGTGGGGTTAGTTTTTTTTTAGTCTTAGAAACGTGAACTCTCTTTCGCCCTTAAAGTGTTCGTTCTAGTGAATCTTAAAACTGTATTCAAGTGAATCTCAAAACTGTATTCAAGTGAATCTTAAAACTGTATTCAAGTGAATCTTAAAACTGTATTCAAGTGAATCTTAAAACTGTATTCAAGTGAATCTAAAAACTGTACTCAAGTCAATCTCAAAGCTGTATTCAATTTAATCTCAAAGCTGTATTCAAGTGAATCTCAAAACTGTACTCAAGTGAATCTCAAAACTGTGTTCAAGTGAATCTCAAAACTGTTCAAGTGAATCTCAAAACTGTGTTCTAGTGAATCTCAAAACTGTTCCAGTGAATCTCAAAACTGTGTTCTAATGCATCTCAAAACTGTGTCCCAGTGAATTTCAAAACTGTGTCCCAGTGAATCTCAAAACTGTGTCCCAGTTGTCACCGTTCTTTTATAAATGTCACCGGGTTGTTTTATATGTTATGAATGTGGCTGTGGTTATCAATGTAGGCGTGGTGGTGACATTGGGTTCTTGTTACAAATCACTGAATAATGAAATGACGCTGGGTGTAGCAGATACAATAAGTTTAATATAACACCACATAGTGAATACACCATACAATTCGACCCAGGAATGGTCAGTATTAATCCAACAGTAATATACGAATATCACAACTTAGTACTTATTCTATAACCAACTACTTTAAACATCTAACTCTACTGCTTATATCTTAAGTGACTCAATACAAGTGCTTGCTACAAGATCTCTATGTGGACTGCCTGCCTTTCACTCTCTGGTTCACCTAAGGTCAAAAGTGTTCACCTTAGTGCTACATGGGTTGTGAATAAGATTCACAATATGGAATTAACATACACAATACAGAATTAGGGTTTCTACTCTATGGCACCAACTTTGAGGTGGTGACATTACCTATCACCCCCCTTTTGAAAAAAATTTTGAAGAAATTTTTTTTTAGCTTGACGACATAATTATCCTAAGTAGTATCAATTGGAATTCTTGGGCTCTATGAAATGTACAATTGCAGAGTTCAAATAGAACTACAAACTTGCAATAAAATATATAATATGACGGTGTTACACAAAATATTTGCTGAATCAAAAAATTCATACAAGGGCAAAATTCTCTAATCCATCATATTCTTGTAAGGCAATTCAAATAATTCTCTGAGTCAAATACTTAACCTCTCAAATAATTCTTTACATGTAGTTCTAATATATACATCAATGTTCAAATGTGTTCAATATTTACAAGTCTTTTTCATAATAATATGTGCAAAGTGTGACGAAAATTTCAATGACAATCTCCTATGTCACAATGTGAAAAATTAATACAAGTTTTTATTCACAATATCTATTTATAAAAAAATCTTTGACACTATAGAAATGTTAGAAGTCTGATTTTTAACACCAATAATACAATATGTACAAATCATGTAGAAAATGTTACAAGTAAGTCTCAATATGTAAGTGATAAGTATAGAAAAATTCAAAATATATGTGTCAAAATTCAAGATCAAATTGATTAATGATCATTGTTACAAATTCAATGTATCTGTTTACTTCAATATGAGGTTTGACATCTCCATAAAAAATTGTTGTGCATTAATATTACACAAGTAAATATGTATAATTCAAGTATCAAAATATTGGATCAAAAGTATCAACATGAAATCAAAGTAATAAGTATCCCTCATAGTGCTTTTACATGCACCTTATGTTTCAATGAAGTATTTCTCTATATGCCAGTTCAAATAATTTGTAGCTAGTAATGGCAAAAGTTTAATGTTACATTGTTTATCATATAATTATTGAGTACAAAGTTCAAAAAACTCTTTTGTCAAAAAGATTCAACTGAGAAAATGTGTCAGTTGTGATACAATCTTTGAGTTTACATTAATTTGTTCAAGCATATATATACAAGCATAACATCCTACTAGTTTAGTTGTATTCATTTTAATCTGTTGTGAAAAATGTGTAAGTCCAATTTAAAAGAATAATATCAAGTGTCTCTTTCAGCACTTGAAATATCAAAAAGTTTGTTTACATCAATGATTGTTACAAAAATATAGTCCATAAGAATAGTTTGACAAAAATGTTTTCAAAAAATTACAAGTGTATGTCAATATTTAATTACACTAATTGACATTGAATAAATAAGTTACATTATGAATCAATCTCCTTTTTTCAATAGTATTGAAAAATGTGACTAAGTTATATAATTGTGATAAATGACATAGTAAAAAAATTCCAATCTTGTTTACAATAGCTGTAGAAAAAAAAATTTGTCCAAGTTGTTCTCAATACAATGAGAAAAAATAATGTTTACATTGTATGGAAAAAAATTAAGCTAGGTACTGAATAATTCAATGTTTGTTTACATTGTTGAGCACTAAAATGTTATTCTTGTTGACAAAAGAATGTGAAAAAATTGTTGGTTACAATGTAGTGATCAAATTCCAAAGTTTGTTTACAAATAGAGTTTAAAAAAAAAATGAAGTCTTAGTTCTAGTTCAATGTTTACAAATAGTACTCAATGTTTACAAAATAATGCTCAATGTTTACAGAATAATGCTCAATGTTTACAGAATAATGCTCAATGTTTACCAGATGCGATGTATTAAGTCAACAACACTGATGTTAATTGTGAGTCCCTTAATTGGTGTTCCATATATTTTATGTAATAACTCTTTGTAATGGCCAAAGTTTTTTATTTGTACCCACATTGACTCTCCAAGTTCTGGATGTTTCCAAACTTTTTTATATCCAAAATCACAAGTTATATCTTGTACTATTTGAAAAATTTCTTTCTGAAAATCAGAATCAGACAGGTCATAAAACCATATTGTTTTATGTATTACTGGCTTTTGATGCACTTTAACTTTTGGATAAGATCCAATAATTACTGGACTGATAGTATTTTCAAGTATTACAACTTTTATTTTCCCTTTTATAAATGGTGATTTGATTTCAGCAATGGCAGTTTTACATTCTATCTTTCTAGAGTTTGGTAAGGTTACAATGGCTATATCATTCAAATAATCTTCTTTTTCTACTAAATTGGGCTCTACAAAAGTGATTGTGGATTCTTCATCAACTATGCATACAACATCCTGATAATTGACTTCTAGATCATATACTTCTATCTGTTTGCTATTTTTAAATGTCAAGGCTAATATTTCCTCTGTTATTATTACTTTAGGTGAGCTAGTGTTAATGTCATTTTGTATTTCTTGTTTTTCAGCTTTATCTTTATCATCTATTTGTATTTCATCTGTTTGTATTTCACTATCATTTGTTTGTGTGTTAATTGTTTGGCAATCTTTATTTAGTTTAGATGCTTCTGTTAGCAAATGAGTTTGACATTCTACATCTATTTTATTTGTATTTGTAATTGACTGTTTAGTTGCTTCATGTATACTGACATTGTTGTAGTCTTGAGAATTTGCAGTTGATGCTAACTCAATGTTTTCTTGATTCACACTATTAGCCCATTTTACTAAGGCTTCTTCTGACAGTTCAACTATATTCTCTATGTTCCCTATAATTAGTTCTTCAGCTGGGTTGTTCATTACTATGGCTTTGTATTGACCAGTGAACCATGGCGATTCAATGAAAACTAATGCTGTTTCACATACTTCCCATAAGTCTTTATTCGCATAAGTCAGTGTGACCTTGTCTTCAAGTATCTGTTCAGGTTTTACTAGTGATTTCTTTACAATGATTGAGGTGCAGCCGCTGTCACGTAATGCATATACCTTAATGCCATCCACATAGGCAGGATACACTTTTAATTTGGCTACCTTTGTCTGTATATATGCTACTGTTTCACATTCTATTGGTCTTTCAGTTGCTACAGCTGCTATGTTTTGTCTGGTATGATTGTTATTGTGGTAAGTATGTTGTCTATCTTGAAATTGGTCTCTTCTAGACATTCTGTTGTTTTGCCATCTTCTGTTTGTTTGATGTGATCTACTGTTAGTTGGACTGTAGCTTTGCCATGTTCTTCTGTTATATTGTTGTTGATAGGATCTATTATAGTTAGGACTGAAGCTCTGGAAAGTTCTGTTATCTCTTCTATATTTATGGTTTCTATTTACATGTTGCTGTTTTTCTGATGCCATTCTCTTTCTGCACTCTGCTTTGGTGTGACCCAATATGCCACAGAAAAAACATTGTAGGCTCTTGGCATATTTAAATTTATTTGTAGTTCTTGGATGGTTTTCTGTCACTGTTGCAGCTACATTGTACAATTCCCTTTTGTCAATGGTGATGTTTGGGTGTGAGTCTTTGTATGTTGTTAAGTTTGATATCAATTCAGCTTCATTTTTTATTTTTCTCTCCTTCAGGAATGAGAATGCTGCATCTGTAACATTAATTAGCACATTCTCAATGAGAAAAAAATCTAAGATCTGTTTGGGGTCATCTAAGTTGCAGTTTGCGAGTTGTAGCCACTTTGTCATGTTCTGGCGCATGTCATGTATTGTTCTTTTTAAATCTGCATTCTTGGCTAGTTTTATTTCCCTAAAAAGTTTTCGATAGTGCTCCTCCGTTTTGCCAAAATGTTCAATAAGTCTTTGTTTTACTGTGTTGTAGTCTTTTCTTTGCTCCATAGTTAGTGTGTCGATGATGTTTAGTGGTTCACCTCTTAGGTTAGCTAGAAGTTGTTGAGCCATTTGTGCACTATTCATATTTGCTGTTTGACAGATGTATTCAAATTGAATTATGAAATTTTCTAATGTGTCTTCTTTTGGGTCAAAGTTCCTAAATTTGCTATGATACTGATGATGAGATGAAGTTTGACTTGCTGAATTGTCTTTATTTTCTTTTGCTAGCTTGGCCATTTTTTCTTCATGTTCTTTTAATTTTATTTCATGCTGGCGTTCTTTTTCTTTCTCTAAGTTTTCTTGTTCTTTCTCTCTCAGTCTTCTTTCATGTAGCCTTTCTTCCCGTTGCTTGTCTTTTTCTACTCTAATTCTATCTATTTCAATTTTAATGAATGCAGCTCTATCATCTTCTTTTAACTTTAGTTTATCCACTATCTCTATTAGTTTTTCATACTCAGCCATTTTCAAAGATTCAAATTAGTAATATAGTTGCTTAATAGATATGTGTGCACTAGGTAGTTGTTATTGAAATATTGTACAAAAAATACTTATTATTGCTCAAATAGTAATTGCAGGTAATAGTAGATATATATTTTGTGCGAAACAATTGAGGTTATGAGGTATCTTAAGTTATTCTTGGTACTTTGTCTAGTTCATAATGTAATACTTTACTGATCAATTATGTGATTATGTATTTTAAGTATCTCCACTTGCAATGTAAAAGTTTATTGCAACAAATAATTCACAATTATGTGAGCCTTATTAGTCTGATAAATAGTGATCAATGTATCAATAGTATCAAAATAGTTCAATGTGCTCAAAGTATATATTATATACAATCAATCTTGTCACAATCTCAAATCAAAATATATCCCATAGTGTATCAAGTGTGTAGTGTAGTGTTGATAATAATAAAAAATAGGTTGAAATAAGAAGTAAAATAAATATATATATTAATAAGTAATTAGACAAACATAAATACACTATAGATACTAAACAGTCTGCTTTAAAGAGACATTACAAGATAGTAGAAATAGTAGACAAAAGAATTACAATGAGTAATAACAATGACGCAAAAAGAAAATTCAACAGATGTAAACAAGACAATACAAGAGTTTAACAATATGATAGATACTTGACGAAATACAAACTTGACTAATACAGCTATACGATCAAGTATTTACTTTATCTAAAGAGTCCCTACCAATACCTGGATGCTTACTTGAAAAAAAAATATAAATGCTCAGACTCAATAGATAATTAAATTTAGTCCCTAAAGTCAAATGTATATATAAATACAAATGTAAACAATGAAAAAAAATTGTGGTGTAGTTCAAAGAGAACTAATCAATATTCATTAATACTAAAGGGTAATTAAAGTTACTTCCCTTAAATATTCACTTGATGCTTGACTTGTACATAAAGTTCCGGTGATGCTCCACATAAAATATGTCCACAGTACAGTTCATAAGTAATCCACTTGCTAAATCCGCAGCAGAACGGTACAGTTCATAAGTAATTCACTTGCTAAATCCACAGTACAATGTTCCAGTTCATAAGTAATCCACTTGTTAAATCCACAGTAGAATAGTACAGTTCATAAGTAATCCAATAAATACTTCAGATGTTTGACAGGTAATCCATTTTCATACAGTTGCTGAAACAAATATAAATAACTAAAAATGACCATAGGTAGTGACGACAAGAGAGGTCTAAGAGTGAGAGCGCTCTCTTATTAACTGTGCTGTTAGACAGCGACAATAGGAGTGTGTCATTAGAATTATGACGAGCACTCGATGTAGATGATTCTTGAATATGTCAGCTACTTCGACTGACCATATATCAGCTGTCTTCAAACGATGACTTGAATGACTTGTAGTACTAGATTTTCACCCACACCGGTTGTAGTATCACGGTTGTCTAGTTTCACCCACACAGGCTGTAGTATCCAGGTTGTCTCAGCATATCATGTTTGATCTCTTTCGCTTAGGATGTTAAAAAGTAACTTTGAACAATGCTGTGCTCCTAAAGCTATCTCAACTGGTGTAAAAGTACAACCACATAAATCAGGCTTCCAGATAAATGACACTTAGGACAGTAGTCAACTGGAAAAGTTGAAAATACAGCTCAGACAGGAACAGTTCAAATTGTTCAGTTCATCACAGATGAAAAAATAGCTCGCTAGCGGTAACTGTGTCATGGCAGGTCAATGTGACATGTAGTAGTAGATCTACATACCAAGTGTGTAATCAAAAAAATTTAATAAATTCTGGATTAGTTGCAATTCATGTAAAGTTCAATCTTGAAGTACAAGTTAAAATAGTAGGCACAGTTAACTTTCAATTTCAGCTCTGTTTTCTGTTAGTAGTGTTAGACTAGCTGAAGATAATAATGTCACTCTTGGATTCAAAAATATCCGTATAAATGTTACTGTAAGTAACTGTAGTATTAAAATACTTCTGACAGCAATAGGAAAAAATTCTTGACTTGTTCCTCTGGTGCTCATAAATCCTTTAAGTTAGTAGATCTGACACTTCTGATATCATAAAATATCGTTTGCTGACACTTCTGACACTATTCTGACACCAAAAATGTCATTTTCTGACAATAAATGACTTGCACTTTGGACACTTCTGACACCAAGAATGTCACCGTTCTTTTATAAATGTCACCGGGTTGTTTTATATGTTATGAATGTGGCTGTGGTTATCAATGTAGGCGTGGTGGTGACATTGGGTTCTTGTTACAAATCACTGAATAATGAAATGACGCTGGGTGTAGCAGATACAATAAGTTTAATATAACACCACATAGTGAATACACCATACAATTCGACCCAGGAATGGTCAGTATTAATCCAACAGTAATATACGAATATCACAACTTAGTACTTATTCTATAACCAACTACTTTAAACATCTAACTCTACTGCTTATATCTTAAGTGACTCAATACAAGTGCTTGCTACAAGATCTCTATGTGGACTGCCTGCCTTTCACTCTCTGGTTCACCTAAGGTCAAAAGTGTTCACCTTAGTGCTACATGGGTTGTGAATAAGATTCACAATATGGAATTAACATACACAATACAGAATTAGGGTTTCTACTCTATGGCACCAACTTTGAGGTGGTGACACCAGTGAATCTCAAAACTGTGTCCCAGTGAATTTCAAAACTGTGTTCTAATGCATCTCAAAACTGTTCCAGTGAATCTCAAAACTGTGTTCTAATGCATCTCAAAACTGTGTCCCAGTGAATTTCAAAACTGTGTCCCAGTGAATCTCAAAACTGTGTCCCAGTGAATCTCAAAACTGTGTCCCAGTGAATTTCAAAACTGTGTTCTAATGCATCTCAAAACTGTTCCAGTGAATCTCAAAACTGTGTTCTAATGCATCTCAAAACTGTGTCCCAGTGAATTTCAAAACTGTGTCCCAGTGAATCTCAAAACTGTGTCCCAGTGAATCTCAAAACTGTGTCCCAGTGAATTTCAAAACTGTGTTCTAATGCATCTCAAAATTGTTCCAGTGAATCTCAAAACTGTGTCCCAGTGGATCTCAAAACTGTGTTCAAATGCATCTCAAAACTGTTCCAGTGAATCTCAAAACTGTGTCCCAGTGGATCTCAAAACTGTGTCACAGTGGATCTCAAAACTGTGTCCCAGTGGAGCTCAAAACTGTGTCCCAGTGGATCTCAAAACTGTGTTCTAATGCATCTCAAAACTGTGTCCCAGTGGATCTCAAAACTGTGTCTCAGTGAATCTCAAAACTGTGTCCCAGTGGATCTCAAAACTGTTCCAGTGAATCTCAAAACTGTGTCCCAGTGGATCTCAAAACTGTTCCAGTGAATCTCAAAACTGTGTCCCAGTGGATCTCAAACTTGTGTCCCAGTGGATCTCAAAACTGTGTCCCAGTGAATCTCAAAACTGTGTTCTAATGCATCTCAAAACTGTTCCAGTGAATCTCAAAACTGTGTCCCAGTGAATCTCAAAGCTGTGTTCCAATGAATCTAAAAACTGTGTTCCAATAATTCTAAAATGCTTTATGTTTGAGTATAGCCCAAAAAAACAAATTTGATGAATTAACACACTTAGGAGTCCTCAGTGTACGAGGGCTGCACATTTTATGTCACATTATAATTTGATTCTGATGTTGTCAGAGTTATAAGATAATTGACCACGATAATACTAAGATGAATTCAATAAAATCCGTCTTTTGTTTGTTAGTTTTTCAGTAGCCTCGATGTGGGTGAGTCATCGTGGGTACAACTATTTACATTTGTCTTGTGCTGGTTAAAGGGAGACAAACATTTGTCATCTTCCTAACCTTTCTTTTACTAACATAACACAAGTCAGTCATTCATTAGAGATGCTGGGGTTCTAAAAAAAAAATCTTGGCATTCTAAATCTAAGACCTTATTGCAGCTGGACTCTCTAAAGCTTTACCGTTCGTCCGTCATATAAATTGTCAATTAGTGGTATTTAAATCGGCTCAACTTGTTTTTGTTTTTTTTACCAAGTTTTACTTTTTAAATCAATGTTACGCAAAGTTCTCTCTCTCTCTCTCCCTTCACAGAAAAGAAGCAAAAGAAAAAAAAATGCTGGCAGTTATGTTTGAAATGTGACCTTCACCTTTCAAATATTCACATGAAGTTAAACGTTTGAGGCGCGTTTATGTAGCAAGTTTCGAAAGTCTGAAGAATGACCCTTCACCCTTTGCTGTATCCCTTCACACTCTTTCTCAACAAGGTCAAGGTTATATTTGATGACCTTATTAAACTACTTAGACTAAGTGAAACATGAAGGCTCCCACACGTATTCGGTGGATATCGTCTGCGTTTTTTTAAAACCATAACCCAAGTTCAAGTGAAAAACAAAACACCTAGCCAGAGTGTAAAACATAAGCAGGATGATTGGTTTAGGGTTACTTCACAACCGTGGGGCGCGCTGCTGGTCCAGATAGTTGTAAGTCTCGCTCTTTCTTTCAGGCTGAGAGTTTTACCTTAGAGCCATTGAAACACATGACTGTATATTAGGGGATTCTCAAAGGTATATTCATTTGGGAAGTCTGGTGGAGCGGATCTCAAAGTATTGTCATTTGGGATGTCTTTTTTTCGACGATCAAGCCCCTTACAAGGGCACATGCTCTACTACCTCGAATGTCTCTCACAATTATAGAGGGGCCCGCCCCAACCCTTTAACTTTCTTGCGCTCTTCTAGCTAGGAGAAATAGTGCGTGGCAGTTGACAGGTGAATGATTTTTATCAAACTCAAGGAAACGTTTTGCGCATGGGCTACGCCATGAAGCCCTCAATGCACGATACTGTCGGTATGGGGGTTCCGCCCAAACACCCGCTCCGGGAGCACTTGCTCCTCCCTAGCTAGCTATGGGGGTGGGTAGTGATGGGCAAAAGTTAACTAAAAAGTTGCTAACTTTTAGTTTAACTAAAAAAAATTAGTTAAGTCCAAAGTTTAATTTTAAAAAAATAGTTTAGTTAAAATCCTAGTTTAATTAATTTTTTTTAGTTACAAACTAAAAAGTTTAATTACAAATTTTACAAACTTTTTTAACATACATACGGTCATACCAATAAATATTTAGATCTATGTAATTCGGAGAATATATATTATAATGAAGGATAGAGAGGAGAATAAACTAGAGGGTGCACAGGTCACTAGAAAGCCTTTTGACCTTTACCCTATAATGGCCGCTATTCCCGCCTTTAAAAAAAAATACACGTGTTCATTATATTTCTAGCAAGTTTCGCTGCTTGATAAATCCTGATAATTCCTTGCTTCTATAGATCTACATTTTGCTGCTTTTTTATTAAACACCAGTGTGTTCCTGTATAGCTGCAGGCAAAGAATTTCGCTTTACTAGATCTATATAGATCTAAAAGAAATGTCGACTCTTTTTATTTTAAAACTTTTTACTAGATAGATCTAAAGTTAGAGTCTAGTGACGTCTAGTCTATTAGTATAATTAGTCTATTACTACTATTAGATCTATAGTCATAATAGTCTATATTTAATTATTTTAGTCTCTTAGTCTTAAGTAGAGTCTAACTCTTAGTAGTCTTAGATCTATATGTAAATTTAAAATTGTCAGTAATATAAATCTATTAGTTTAGAGATTCTACTATTCTAGAATTAGAGTCTAGATTAGATCTAGATATATCTAGAAAATTCTAGATTACTTATTAGATTATTAAATTAACTAAATCTAGACTAGATCTACATCTACTTCTATTATAATTATACTTATATCTACTATCTAGATCTATTAGATCTAGATCTATTATTATCTACTAGAGTATATTATATTATAGTATATTATAGATCTAAATACCCATATCTTGTTATAATCATAATTATAATAATCTAAAATCTCTAGATAGATCTAGAATTACTAAGATATCTACTAGACTCTATTTAGATCTAGTAGTAGTAGTAGTAGTAGTAGTAGTAACTAGTATTTCTTAAATTATTTTTAGATTAAAATATTAATTATTTGATCTAGGTCTAGTAGCTAGATCTAATTCTAGATACAGATTATATTTCTGATCATTTCGTTTGTAGAAGATATTAGATCCAGAATATTCTAGAATCTAGAGTTAGTTAGAGAGTCAACATGCAGTTTTATCATTACTTCTAAAAAGGTAACTTATATTAGAACTTGGACAATTACTTCTAATTTCTTTTTATAATAGTATCATTCTAGTCTAATCTAGTGATTCTATTAAGATCTACATCTATCCCATAAAGACATTTAAATCTTTTTTCATGTGCACAAATAAATGTTTATTACATTTTGCTAAAGACTAAAGAGATTGGTTGTGCTTTATATTTTTCATGTTTGGCTATTTCGTCCTTAAAAAAGGTCAAAATAGTTAGTAAAAGTTTAACTAAAGTTTCTTAGTTTAGTTTAACTAATTTATTCAATTTGTGATTAACTAAAAGTTTAATATCTTTTTTTTTAGTTCAAACTTAGTTTTAGTTTAACTAAAAAAATTTAGTTTAGTTCCCATCACTAGGGGTGGGGAACATTTTGCACACCCTTTTCTCATTCTGGATCTATAAGCCTATCATAAGCATTTTTACATACTCTGAGTAGATTTATACAATCGATTAACCAGGATTTTTTTTGTATGTATGGGGTATTGGGACCGGAAAAAAAGTTCCATTTTTGTTAAAATGTATCATTCTTTATTTATTAAAAGTAAAAGAACTGCTCTTAGGAAGTAGTCGTCAGCTTTATAAAAGAACAATTCTTTGGCATAAATCTTCATTAACAACAATACTGAACAAAATCTAGCGTCCCAACAGTTTGTTCACGTCACTTTAGTTGGGTGGATTTAGGAACGTCTCTTAATTGTAGTTTCTAATTGGATTGATTTATTAGAAGAGAACTTTTTGACAGATTTTCATGACATTTTAAACTGAAACACTCTACACTGTGAGACTTTGTGTGGTGGCGCCGAAGCAGCTTAGTACAAATTGTCTAATTATGCAACACTGATCATTTGCATTAATTTTATTTAATAAGAATCTCTGATTACAGCTTACCCAGTTATTGATTGATTGAATTGGACATTCTATCTTGATTGATCCGACGTAGAACTAATACTTGACTGCCCTATCAAGGTGAGGGAACACAAATAGATTTGACTGTCCTATCAAGGTGAGGGAACACAAATAGATTTGACTGTCCTATCAAGGTAAGGGAACACAAATAGATTTGACTGTCCTATCAAGGTGAGGGAACACAAATAGATTTGACTGTCCTATCAAGGTGAGGGAACACAAATAGATCTGACTGTCCTATCAAGGTGAGGGAACACAAATAGATTTGACTGTCCTATCAAGGTGAGGGAACACAAATAGATTTGACTGTCCTATCAAGGTGAGGGAACATAAATAGATGTTCATCCCGTGACCACTTTGGCTACTCGTTGAACAAGTTATATCCAAATATAAATAATTGCTTTTTAAAGAGAAGAATGTAGGATTCAAACCAGGGCCCGAGATAAATAGAACATTTATGACGGATCGATGTTTTTAAGCAATAAATCAATCCAATTAGAAACTACAATTAAGAGACGTTCCTAAATCCACCCAACTAAAGTGACGTGAACAAACTGTTGGGGCGCTAGATTTTGTCTAGTATTGTTGTTAATGAAGATTTATGCCAATATGTCATTTATTTATGTTCATACATTTTATAAACTCGCCCTAATTGCCAATTCAAATGACCTTTAACAAAGTCTTTAAGACAAGACAGTAATTAGACAATACGTTTAAGTAAAGCATTTCTTGTATAGCTGTCACACAAGCGTCTCGACACTGCAGACCCCATGGTTCGAAACCCGTACACCAAGTGTTATCTATGTTTTGAGATAGAACCAATTTGTTTCTTTACCTTTTTTTTAAAGCCCCAATGTTCCTTAGGAGGAGTAGGGATAACATTAAAATATAACCGCAAAGTTTATACAAAAAATAACTAAGATACCGGCCATGACCTATATCAATCCGTGGTAACACATCGCTGCAAAAAACTGACCTGGAAACGATGGAGATTCATGTTAACACAACGTAATATGTAAAATGGAGATATTGCCTTACATATATGTACATATAAAGTCATCCTTCAAGGCAGTGGCGTAGCTAGGGTGGGGGGAGGAGGGGGAGAATTTGAAAATCCCCCCGGGCCCACACATGAGGGGAACCCCCAAATGAGTGTTTTTTTGCATAAAAAAATTAATATTACGCAAAATGCAGGGGCCCCCAAAGAGGTCAAGGCCCCCGGGCCCCCAGATGATGGGAAATTCCAAGCTACGCTACTGCTTCAAGGTAGAGTGGAGGGAGCACTGTTGGGAACTAAAGAAAGAACTGTTGAGTAGAAATGTATTTGTAGGAATAGATATTGACCTGCCTTAAAATGAGACTTGTCTGTTGCTGCTATTCAAGAATAAACTCAAATAGTCAGACATCACCAAGAAAAAGAACTCCCATTTCAATGTTCGTCTCTTTGTTGCACACCCCCCCCCACACACACACACCAACCCCCAAATCAATTTCTTTGACTACACAAAGAATGCCAAGTCTTCTGTTTCTACTTAAAGGACAAGCCAAATGTATCATGTACAAAACTCGTATTACTGTCACCATTTACAGAAACATGTCAGCCTAGTAGGACATTTTTTTTAAAGAGTCAAGACATGGGATCTTTTGTTGCTAATCTTTCAGCTATAGAGATCCGATACATCTAAGATAAGACAAGATTAGCTGTATAATTATCTTCACATTCAACGCACGGCGAGGACCTTCGGTCAATCGATCATACTTAAATACACTGCTATGGTCCAATCGAGCGTGAAGATATCTGCTGCTCGACATTCACGTCTGCTCGGGCACGACGAAAACGACACAAGACTTCTGACACCAAGATATTGTTCCAGACACGCAACTCTACAGTGGCCTTCTGGTTTTGTTTAACGTGAATGACTTACATTGGGCGGGGCAGTTTAGGGATCTTTCAGGAATGATGTCATGAGACATCTTTTATTTAAAGACGAAAATATTTTAAACATCTAATCACTAGAGTTTACTAGTGTATCGATTTCTGGATAGTTCTCATATCGTAACTAATACAGGGAAAAGAACGAAATAAAAAAGGTAAATATAGATCTGCATGCGAACGTGTTTGTACTGTGATACTATACTATCAATAAAACAAAAGATGATCTTTACACATATCGATGCACATGAGAGGACAGACGTCAATGAATATTAAATGCATCTTTTTATGTCATGGCTGACCGATAAATCAAACCGGTGGAGCGTTCCTAGCCAGATATACTCTAGCGTGTTAGTCAAGTCATTGAATAATTTAAGCACTATATTTATCCAATCTTTAGCAAGAAAAAAATAAAGAAAGGTGTGGCTGTTGATTGCCAGCTCTTTTGTCTCTCAATTGTGGTATTATTGGTATAGTCGCTCAAGTTTGTCTATAGCAGCAACTATAGTGCATGTACAGACCCATATATGTTCATATCTGTTAAACTTATAACGTGAAGCGTGACAAGCGCCAATTTATTCATATTTCCTTTTGGAGCAAGTTTTTTTTAAGCAGACGTTACACGCTTGAGGTGTGAAGCATATTTTATCTAAAAACTGACACATTATTTACGTTGAGCAATGAAATTAAAATTATTTCAATTGTTGCTATCTTTGATTTATTTATTATTATTTCATTGTTACGTTTTAAATAGCTCAGAGAAATAACATTTACCGAGGAAATAATATTGTTATGGTTCTCGAGTATTCAAAGTTATCCATTTTACCTTCAGAGGTAATATCCTGAAACCCATTGAAAGTTTGAATGTAAAAGTTTATTGGAAATGTTCAGGCTAAACTAAACAATGTCAAGGAAGCTACAATTAAACTTCACTGTTGCCAACTAAGAATTGAGTTAAAAATATAAAAAAATTCGCATGCATGGCAGTATCAAATCCTCTGTTACTACTGCTGGTATGCTGTCTATTTGTTTTGAAATAATTTTCAAGTCATAGAGTGAAAGTGTTTAATAGAAATTCTTTTGTGCTAAAAAAGGAAGTGCTCAGAGACTTTGATTCTGCAGAGCTAAAGCGTGCACAAAACTTATCATCTGCCCTTTTACAAAATGTAGCTTTATTCTATATATAGCCTTTTTCTGTACTCCGGATACACCAAAAATAGCTATTAATAGTTTTCTAGAGAATCTCCAATGGACCTCATTCACCGATCGTAAACAAACAACATTTAGCCACGTGGTTCTCTATATCTTCTATACAAATTACGTAATATACACAGGCTGTCACGTGACAGCTTTTTTTTTCATTGTTTTATCAATATTATCACGTGGCTAAATGTTGTTTGTTTACGATTGGTGAATGAGGTCCATTGAATCATCTACTTCATTGCTTGATTATAGAATGATTGAGCTGTCTGCATTATAGAATCGTTAGCTTGGCCGCATTATAGAATCATTGATCTGACTCCAATATAGAATATTTAAACTTTTTCATAATTCAAGGAATAAATGTTATTGGATGTTTTAGTGATTTATTCAGAAAATTAATTTAATTAGACTAAGAATTTCATGTACTGTCCAGAATCTTTGCAAAATGCAATTCAAAAAAATGTTTCTTCCATGTAGGTAAGGAAATAACACCAGGAGAAAATAATCCACTGACTATTGAATTGCAGTGATGCTCAAACTACTGCCTTCGGTGCACATCCGACTTTCAAAACAACATCACCTCGTGTTTCTCCAGAGAAACGAAAACAAAATTAATCCAAACATTTGAGTAATTTCTGCTGGTAGTCTGCGAAAAAATGTGCTTTCTATGAAGTTCCCAATTTCTTCTGTTGTGAAATGTGTTTTCTCTATTAGACGCTGAGAGAGACATGCATTGTAGATGTGCGGCGCAGAAATCTGAAACATCACCAGGTAGCCAAGGTAGACCCGTCTAGTCAAATGATGTTATGTCTAGGTGATAATTATTAGCCTCTTTTCTAATGAGATCACTAATAAAACCACATAGTGCTTTAAGTCGTTCTGACATTATATTATGACCCCCGGAACTAAGAGCAATGATCGTTTCAGTGGCGTGCCCTGGGTGCCCGGGGGAACAAAACCGGCGCGCTTCCTTCTATCACCTTCGATGAAGTCCAGTAGGGAATCGGCGCCGTAGGCGCCATTATCCCGTTGATGGTTAGAAAGGCTTTTATCCAACCACCAGGCCTGGACATGGGGCTCTTCACCCCTGTCCTGTCTGAGGGCACCCAACGGTAGGCGGCCATAATGGTTGACTGACTGGTAAAACCGGGCCGTGCCGTGTACACAGCGCACCGTCCCCGAATCTTAAGTCACCCGCTATAAGTGTCAGGGACAGCGCTAACTGCGGGGAGCTTGTCTCATATTCCTATAATGTAACCGCCACTATTCCGTGCAAGGGCCGCCAATCCAGCAATCCGGAACTGATGACGACCCCCTTTGTGGAACGGCGTGGCGGACTTTTTGGACTGGGTTGCAGGTTACTTGTTCCATCCCCACCCCGAGTGAGATAAAAAAAACAAAAGCTCACCCAGGGAGACCTGCTAGAAGGCCTGGTTCGCTACTCGTTCTTAGCCTGTCCAGATCCACCTCTGGATGTTTCCACCGGAGGGCCACGCTGAGGCGACGGGTAGCTGGAAATCCTCCTTCTATCACCAGTAGTGTACGTAAATAATATTTACATAATAACATCTACCAGTATAAAATGTTAATAAAGCAACATAAATCTTTGATATTTTATCTGGTGTGTTGATGACCATTTTGATTCCTCCTCCTCTCGGTACTCCCCTTGATCGTTTATAGATCTTCTCCTATGTGGTAGCATAGTATCTGTTGTGACTTATTATACTGAAATGATTTGTTTACTTCTTTATTTCACTATATACTATTTTATTACGCTACTAGAGACCAAAGCTTAGTTCTTGAGTTAGCTGCCTTGTGTTTCTAGAGGAAGTCTAACCCTATCAAGAGTTATCCTTTTGTTTTTTTGTACGTCGAAATACTAAAAGACAATAAAAACAGATGTTTACTCACCCACAGCCAAATGTTTGTTTTAAAACAAATCACCACTTGACGTTTTGATGTCTTAAATGAATGTTTTAGTTCCAACTAGAAAATGACAAAAATTCAATTTTGAAACGGAGGTACACACTTACACTACAGGAATGTGTACAATTTGGTCTTGGTCTCCTAGTAGATAGATCTAGACCTAGTTGTTATTTTGTGTGTGTGTGTGTGTGTGTATATTTACAACCTATTTCGAGCTGCCACTTCAGATATTTCACGATCAAACTCACTAGCTGAACACGTGATCAAGTAGGTCCAAGGTAAACACTTAACAAGTCCTGGCGAGCCGATCACGTCCAAGTTCCACTGGACTAGCGGATGTCTTAGAAATGTGAAGCCAGTGGCTAGAAGTGTAACCAGACGACGGAAGTTTTGTGTGGAAACAAACAACTAAGGTTGGTAGCTTCTATAAGATATAGACGACAGGGGAGGGGGATGGGCCCTGCAATCAGGAAACTAATCATAAATTGGTTCCAGTCGTCTCCCCTTACAGCCACCCCTCCCAGTCTTTGCCAGTCGCGCATAGCCAACAAAAAACCATTCCTGAGACAGCAACAAGCAAAGACCCTCTCTCCCGCTCTCTGCCCCCTCCTCTCTTTCCTCTCCTTGTCCTCTCTCTCTCTCTCTCTCTTGTCAGTATCGCCGCCTCGTGTTGGGAAGAACCGCTCAGTTATTTCAAAAAATGCTGGTGCTGTTAACTAGCCAGTTTGAAATAAAAACACTGACCATTTGAAATGTATTTATACATTCTATATTTGATCACGTGTTGTTTTCATCATAATCAACATCTTATATATATATACATATATATATATATATATATATATATATATATATATATATATATATATAGAGAGAGAGAGAGAGAGAGAGAGAGAGAGAATATATACATTTTATAATGAGGCATTTTTCTCATCACTATATAGGATATGGCTTGGAATTAAAATGTGCGCAATAGCTTAAGTGCAGACCTTTTTTTTTTTAGAAACATTTAGATTTATTATAATATAATACACCTGAAACACCTTCTTCCTGACGGTATTTATGCACCGGGGTTTCCTCGGGCATTTTATAAAATCCCCGCATTTTAAGGAAATTTTCGGTCTTGAATGTTGCTCCTATGCTGAGGTGAAAGAAAATCCAATTTTAGCTGTGACAGGAAAATATATATGGGACACGGTGGGGGGTTAGTCAATGGTTCATTGTACGCCATGTAAGAGCTCTCCAAAAGGAAGTTATCTGCAGAAAGAAAACTACAACCGGACTGGCTCTGAATGGCAAATGGAACTGCGGATAAAAACACATATGTAAAAAATTATAATTTAAAAAAATCAAGGCGTATCTAAGGGAAAGAACTCTGCAATAACAACTATATCACTCAAGAATGTAAACTTTATTTCCCTTTCTCAATATCAAAATAAAATAATTAATTTCCAATAATTAATTGATTGAATAGTTATTTTTTTTAAATTGGTTCATGTTTTGGTGGGTACAATAATTTGTTTAAACTTTCAACTTGATCTGAGAGCGGTTGATGTAGAAATAAAGTGTACATTTAAAGGGACGAAACCCAACATATTTAGCCATATCTGTGAATACTGAAGTATAAGTTTTTCTTGTTTCTATCAAACAAAATAATTAATAACTAGTAATTAATTGACCAATTGGTTATCTTTTTTTTAAATGAATTCATGTATTGTCTACGCCAATGAATAATTGTGCAAAGTTTCAACTTCATTTAAAACGGGTGAGGGAAAAAGAGCTTATTCAAAGTTTATACCAAACAGACAGACAGAGTTGATATGTCATTTTTTTTTTTTTTTACTAAACAGCATGCTAGTTTTCCCCCACAAAGGCTGCAAAAGAGCGTACAACTCAGCAACGAACCGCCGGCCAGGTGAAGAGGAAGAAGAAACACCTTACATATTGTTAGTACAATGTCATTTTCTATTCACTCAGAGATGGCTGTGAAACGTCCAACAGTATCTTTACACATCACATTTTCACGTATCTATTTGTCAACTTCAAAACATTATCATATGAGTTCAATCTTCTTGAAATCACATAATAACGTATTAGTGATGTAGTTTTTTCGTCAACTTCAAATGGTATGACGTCAATTTTTTTGAAGTCACAATATGACCTATTTGTGACGTGTTTGTGACGTATTTGCTGTTTATCACGTGTTTTTTTCTTTACGTGTTTTTCCGTTTTCTTTCCTTTCTAGTCGATAAATATTTATACAATCTCGGGTTATTGACAAAACACAGCAGACGTAAACTTTGATCTCCACTGAACCCTGTGACGCTACGGTTGACTAATTGTGGTAAATGAGTAGTCTGGCAGTGGCATTAACATTCCGATAATAAAGTGCGAGCACTCAGGTTGAACTACTCACAGTCTGTGGTCGTGTGCCTGTGAGTGTGTTTCTAACGAAGACATAAACATACGCTACGGTTGTAGTGCTGCTTGTAGTTGTTGTTGATGTTGATTGCGGGTGGAGGTACATCAAAGAGTGTAAGATGATAGACTTGCATGAGAGACATTTCGGGAATTCACATGAGACTTTAGTTGTGTGTGATTAGTGGGAGGGAGAAAGGGGGGGAAGGGGCTTACAGAGGTTCCTCCAGATGTCAGTGGTACGTCTGGAAAAGAGAGAGGATATTGACCTACATAGAAAGTATATCATGTTATTATATTTTCTAAGAAATGATGCCAGGTAACTAGGTCTCACTATTTGCTGTTTGTCTACCAATAATTAAGGTTTTTTTTTCAAGACTTTAAAAAATCATATTAAAAAATGACCGCACAAAAATCTAATAATCAAAATAATGTATTATGCTAAAGTTAATAAGAACTTTTTGATGGCTTTCATATACCAGGCGTAAACAAGTATACACAATTAGGTCAATTTAAAATGTTAAAGAATCCCTAGCAAGAAAGAACAGCTTACGGCTATAGTGTAACGGAAATGTTTGAGAAAAATAGACAAACTAGCCACTGACCTACACAAGCAGTGGCGGACTGGGGGTCAACATCGGCCCGTGCACTTCTACACAATGCGGCCCATAAGTTGTATGCCACATGATGGGCATCCAATCATATCTGTCCTCCAAAGCCTTGTGTGACGTTTAATAATGGATCGAAGGTATTTTGCTAAATGAATAATTTATTAGATAATTTAAAACTATCTGATAAGCAATATTACTAACTGAATAAAGTATAACACTTGGAATGAGGAATTTCTTATTATGAAACATTTCTGCTACCATATACATAAACAATTAACTTGACATTCAAATTCAATACATTCAAAGCTGGTTTGGTCCTATTGTTTGACACGACTCGCAGTCAAGATCATCTTTAATAAAGGCACAAAAGTAAGAGCACTGACGACAATGCCGCTTAACTTGCATCATAGCTAACCTCTTCCCACTGTCACCATAGAGACATACTCACACACTCCATAACACATCTCTTTGTGCTTTGGTTAGAACAAGCCCATTACTTTCTGACCTACAAAAACTTTGACAGTGTATTAAATACGTTTTTCTTCTCTATTATCTTGTACATAAATCTTAGAATCTTTTTCTATTCCTAGTGCAGAAAAGAAAATTGAGAGTAATTTATTTTTTTTATTTCCTTTTCTTTTTATCAGCCACTCAATCTGATCATTGTTGAAAGCCCTGAATTATTTATTGGTATATCCTTTGGTGGTGAATCATTTTAAGACTAGTAAGAAGGTATATATAGCAAGAAAGTATACATTAAGATTTAGTCTACATGCACTTTTCTTTTACAATTCCTCTTATTAACTTGCGACATTTGAGTGGGTGGATGGGCACTGCCTTAGCGGAATCTGGTGGACACGAATCTCAAAAACAGCTCTAACCATTTTTGTTTTTAGAAATTTGACAGTTAATGCAAATCTTTGGGGAAAAAATTACTAACTTATTAGCCACACAGTGAATGGAACTTGTTTTGTCTGTAAGCACCCTTCTGTGGGGAATTCCAGCATGTGTTCAGTAAAGAGTTGAATCAATAGATAGACGTAAATGAACATTTTGTGGAAACTGGTTTATGTAGAAATCATAGACATAAATAAATATAGACTGGAAAAAGGAAATAACTTCATGTAACTTGAAAACATGTACATCTATTGTTGTCGGATTTCCGAATTCTGAAAAGTTTCATGATCTTCAGTCTTAGAGATTTAAACAAAACTATACTGCTCATAAATGTTGTATAATAAAGTACACAATATTGCAAGTCACAAATTTTCGTTTCATAAAACTCTTTTATCGGCCAGTCTATATTTATTTATGTCTATGGTAGAAATCCTTTGCTGGACTGCTAGAATTAATTTGTCACAATGTACATGTGTAAATAATACGTACACAATATCTCCTCTAGTCAAAGAGTAGAAGATTGAAGGAAGAAGGAAGGTGGACACAAAAAGTCAAAACATCTAATCAATAAAATTTTTATTTATTTCTACTAAAATTTCGCCCAAAGCTGTTAAGTTGGCAAGCAAAGCGGATAGAGCGTTTCGCTATTAACGTGGATGTCGTGGGTTCGATTTTCGATCTCTATACTGGCCATTTTTTTTCTTTTCATTTTTCAAAGAAGAAATAAAATATAAATGTTTAGTTTAATAATTAACAAGATTATTTGAAAGTAGGAATTTTTTTTTAAATATATTATTTGTTTCTTTACTTTTGATGAATTATTCATCTTTCTTCGTTCTACTTTTTACAGAAGACTTTGGCCGAATATCCCAGATCTAAGAGTTATTGACTTTTCCTCCAAGAACACCGCCCAGTAGCACTCAACATACATTGTAATTAACCAAGCACATTAACCTGTAAACTGCTAGACTGCAACATTCAAAATATGTCATGAATTACAGAATACAGAAATCAAACATGTCATAAACATGTTTACGAAAGACTTTATGCCAACTCCCATCGCCCTAATACTTTGTGTGTGTGTGTGTTTGTTTTTCTAGAACCTCTACTGAAACATAAATTCTAAGTGACATAATCACCTTATTTCTCAGAATGGCCAAACCTAATGACAGCAGAACTCACCAATTAAAATATTTTTTTTTTTAATTTGTTTCGTTTTCTTTTCGAACGAGCTGTCGTCTGCAAGAGTTTGTTTTTTTACTCCACCACATCACCAACACGTTCAATAAATCTTTCTAATTATCACATCGCAGACATATTCGCGGGATGGTCGCTGTCTTACAAGATGCTGATCAATATTTTCCAGAGAAATACAGTTTTCTTTTTTGTTTTGTGTTGTTGCTGTTTTTTTTTAACTAAGTACTCATATTGTGTGCACATAGTTGAAAAAAATAATTTCTGAACCAAAATTTATGAATAAGCTTGCGTTGATCCGCCACTTCGAGCCAAACTGTCACTTTAACAATGTACTACGAAATCAGCTGATCCGTAGGGGCCGTACATGAACTTGATTATAACACAAACTCCCTTTACTATTTAGTTAATTTTTTATTTTATTTTGTTGTTTTTTTTAAGAAGAGCAGCATGTATTAATTATTCGTATAATTGGGAGTAATTAAAAAAAAAAAACATAAATGAAAACTTGGATATATGTCAATAATCCAACTGAAACCAAAAAAAAAAACCCAGGCTCAAAGCCAGGGTGTCTAATAAACAAACAGTGAAGAAATATTTTGGAAAACAAGACGGACGTACTGGGAGTACGTTAAGATAAATAAGACATTCATATTGGGAGACTCCACCACTGCCTTTGAAGATTAAAACTTTTTTTCCTAATCTGTAAAAAAAATATTTCTTCCCTCCCCCACCACGTAACCACAACTATCACGTGACTCACTTCTTTCATCCCTCGTTTTATTTTTTTAAATTGGCTCAACAGTTGAACAATATTTTATTTTCTCCCGTGGGCCTCGCTATATGTCAAAAAAAAAAAACATCTTGACCTTTTCAACAATTTTTTTTTCCAAACATGTTCACGAGTGTTGCTGTATCACAGGATAGAAATAAAACCTTTTCAAGTAGATCTATCTCGTTCCCCCAAATGTGGGTTAATGAGCAAGTGATTCGCCAGGGCGTACTTCGACAGCGCCCCCCCCCCTTTTTTTTTTCCTTTTTTTTGCTGCTCTCTCTTAGGGTACACACTACCTCCTCATGCATTCAGGTGTACGTAAGAAGGAGAGAGGAAGAGAGAGAGAGAGAGAGAGAGAGAGAGAGAGATGGGACAGAGGTAGCTACAAAGTGGTTCTGGTCAGATATCTAATCGTAGATGGCTTTTTGGGAGCAGCGTTACTCCGAAACTCCACTCGATTCAAACAGGATGTGCACAGTGTCCCGTTGAGTCGAAACGCATTAAAACCAAACACCAGCTTGAAATATGCCGGGATTTAGGTGATACACTGAAGGCTGAGCTCTAGATGTACACCAGTGATTCCCAAAGTGGTCCATATAGACCCCCAGGGGTCTACGAAGACCTCCAAGGGGTCTATGAAAGTAAAAAAATAAATTGGGGGTCTATGAGATGTCCACGGGGGTCTACGGTAATAGATTTCATTTAAGCAGGTCGTAACTTAATTTTCACATTCCATTAGTGTAATTATTTCATACACTAATATATGATTTGTACCTTCGTTAATCCTTTCAATATTTATCCTGCTATTGAAACGAAACATTCTTGTATTCAATTTCAATACTTATTTAAATAGCTTAATTTTGTCTACATGTAACTAATATTTAAAAAAAAAAAAGAATGTAGACTGTACAGCGTTAATTATTTAAAATTGGGATTCCTTCCTTCCTTGTCAAACAACAGTTGCCTAAGTGACTTTTATGACGATATGAAACCAGTTACGCTGGAGGATCATCTGAGACAATGCCACCCTGACAAAAATTAAGATTTGAACAACTTTCGAACACTCAAAGTTCAGAGTAGACCCACAAAATCTCTGTTCGACATCATATAGAGACGATTTTGGTTTGTGAGCGTCTTACAAGATTTCTTTACTTATAGCAAAATACAAAAAAAAAAAGCAAAGGTCGATAATTGTTACCTTTTTACAAAATCCTACATCTGTTACTATTAAAAGAATTTCTTTAAGCGACAATACAGTTTAAGGTCGCTTCGGTGGCCTGAGTTATAAAATTAAAACCTTCTTATGTAAATCTTTGCAAAAGATATTAATACAGTTTGGTCAGACAATGTGTAGTGCTGTGTGCTACAAACTGTCTAATGGTCACCATCTTATCTCATCTCATCTATGCCTGTGGTCCTTTCTGGGCATAGGCCACCAACCAGCTTTTTCCAGGCGTCTCGGTTCTGGGCGAGACTCTCCAACTGTCTCCACGTCTTGCCCATCTGCTTGGCATCTGCTTCCAAATCGCGGTGCTATTGTAAAGCTCAAGCAGCCTTCCATTAGCTGAAGAACACCTGGGGATCTAGGGGAAAAGCACCACCACCAAGATTAGGCTATGTAACACCATTGTTAAGCCGATACTACTTTATGGAGAAGAGACCTGGAGAACCACCATCACCACCATGAAAAAAATCCAGGTATTCATCAATAGCTGCCTGAGGAAGATTCTTATAATCCGCTGACCAGGCAAGATCTCGAATGAGGCACTGTGGCAAAGAACAAAGTATCAGCCCATTGAAATAGATATCAAAACTAACTCGTGTAACAAACCCTATTTAAAAAAAAATGGTGACTTTTGTTTCTGGATCTCTACCCTTGGACCTCAGATGCTCTAGCAACTGAACTAGCCGAGTATTATTTATAGATGAGGACATTACGCATAAAAAGTAAAGTACTTACAAACAGAATATGTCGGCTTCTTAAAAGTAAACATAATGGGTTGAACTCGCGATTAAAAATCGTTTTTGGTCAATTGAACCGCTGCGGTTTCGATCATGAAACTATCTTAGCTGTCGTAGACCAAAGGTCAGTGATGACAGGTGAAATGTTTACATCCTTGGCTAGTGAGGTGTTATGGATGAGTGTATTGGGACATTTGAAATAATTTTTATTATAGGTGTTTAATACAATTGGGACATTCGAAAAAAAAATGTATATATATATACTGAAGAGGGGTTCAACCCCACCCCCCACCCCCGAAATGAAATCGGGGATCTGAATTTAGTGACTGATTTTTTGCTTTGATTCTGTTTATTTTAGGTGAGATTTTAATACTAAACCATCACTTGCCCCAGAGCAGCCAAGAGGGGGGTTGAGTTTAAAACCTCCTACCATGGGTTTTGCAGTCAAATCCGCATCTTTTATAAAACAAAAACAAAAAAAAAATGAAAACGACAATCCACAAATTTCAAGAGCATAGCTAAGGAAGATTTTTATTTTAAAACCCTCTCCGAAATTTACGATAAAACCTCCTCTTCAATATAAGAATATCAATTCATCACTCACCAGATTCTATGAGCGTAGCCCGAAAGGGTTTTGTGTTTAATACCCCCCTCCAGCGGGGTTTAGAGCTAAAAACCACCTATTTAATATTTAAAAAAAAGCAAACTACACACTCAAAATTCTAAAAAGCGTATCCAAAAAGGTTTTTAGTTTAAACCCCTCTTCAGTGGGATTAGAAGCTAAAAAAATACATCTTCAATATAAAAAGCAAATTACACACTCAAAAATATATGAGCGTAGCGAAAGGGGTTCGTTTAATGAAAGCATCGAACTGAAATAATTGACTCTATTTCTGACCACAGAAATATAAAGTTAATTTAATTTAGTTTCTATTTCTTTTTTTTTTAAATGTTCATTATATATTTTGTATTTTTTATTTTTATCAATTATTAAATTATTTTTTATATCTAATTATTTTGTTATCACACACATGCCATTCAGGTACAGAGTCAAACCTTTCAAAATATTCACGCGAAGATTCAAAACATTTTTTTCGGTGAGTAATCTCAGGAACTGAGGCACAGTGTTACGTAGCTCATGCTCAACCAGGCTCGTAAATCTGTCTCATTTATCACATAAAAACAGGCTTACGGCAAGTTTCATTGAATTAAATCAATTGATTATTATCTCGAGTTCAGTTTGAGCCAGGAATGCGACTACACCTGAGACTCAATAATGAGACGAGGCGCACACAAATAACCCAGAATGAGGTTTTACCTTTCTGAAACTGTAAGTTGATCTTTCAATGATGTTTCGTCTGACTAATGCTTATTACGTTTTATGAGCTATATCAATTTTACTAATGATGTGATAGATGAAGATTGTATGTATATATTATCTTATCTTATATATATATTATCCTATTTTATATAAATAGTCTCTTATCTTATATATATATATATATATATATATATATATATATATATATATATATATATATATATATATATATATATATATATTGTTATGACATGATTAGGAATTAGTTATTTGTTTCGGGAATAAGGGGAAAGTGACGTGACATCTTTAAAAAATAAGAACGCTCTAAGTGACGCTAAAAGGAAGACGCTTCTTGTAGAGTAGTAGACTTCAGTACAATAGAATAGATACAGATTTACGGACATAGCTGACAGCAGACGATTCCCTTCTTGAGTATTAAATATCTTTATAGAACAACATATCAGCGTCGACTACATATTTGATTGTTTCGGCCTTTCGCCGGTGTTACTGAATTAGTTTAGTTCAGCGTTACTTCCAGTCAGATCTACACTAGACATATTGTCAAGAATCAACACCGTGCGGAAGCTTAACAATATATATGTATATATATATAGGAGTAATATTCCAGTGAAAAAAAAAAGATATGGGCTAAATGATTCATTTCCTAATATCGTCTTTATTAGCACTGCATATCTGCAAAAAAGGGCAGCAAAGATTACGATTACTAAGAAAACTGTCCTCGTTTAATGTTAGCGAAAAGGCCTTGGCTATGTTTTATCACGCTCACATCTGCAATATTTTAAGTTTCAATATCACTGGTATGGCAATCTGAGCATTAAAAAAAAAAATAAACTTTATAGAATCCTAAATGCTGCTGGCAAAATCATTGGCAAAAAACAAACCCCATTTGGGCAGTTGTTTGAGACAAACATCTATAAAAAAAGCTAACAAGATCCTCGAAATAAAGAATCACCCTTTGTGTCAGGATTTTGTGATTTTACCATCACAAAAGAGATACAAGACACCGGTAGCAAAGACAAACAGACACAAACACTCTTTTGTTCCCCTGGCAATCAAATCATTAAATAAGAACAATCTGGTATAAACTTTGTCACATGTAAATTATGCGTGAGTCTGGTGTGAATGTACACTTTGGTTTCTTATAGTTGTAATGTTTTTTGTTTGGTGTAATGCACAAATTGTAAGAAATTTCCTTACGGATAATAAAGATTATTATTATTATTATTATTATTATTATATTTCTGACACTTGCGCTAACTGTGGCTATATAGTATATGCAATAAAATTATTGATAGTTGTGGGAGCAAGAAAGTACGAATCTTTTTATTAAATTGATTTTGTTTTCACCAATTAGCAATTCTTTGGATTGCATTGTGTGGACGCCACACTACGATCTCTGGGCTCAGTGCATGGTGTGGATGCCACACTACGATCTCTGGGCTCAGTGCATTGTGTGGACACCACACTACGATCTCTGAGCTCAGTGCATTGTGTGGATGCCACACTACGATCTCTGGGCTCAGTGCATTGTGTGGACACCACACTACGATCTCTGAGCTCAGTGCATTGTGTGGATGCCACACTACGATCTCTGGGCTCAGTGCATTGTGTGGATGCCACACTTCGATCTCTGGGCTCAGTGCATTGTGTGGACACCACACTACGATCTCTGAGCTCAGTGCATTGTGTGGACACCACACTACGATCTCTGAGCTCAGTGCATTGTGTGGATGCCACACTACGATCTCTGAGCTCAGTGCATTGTGTGGATGCCACACTACGATCTCTGGGCTCAGTGCATTGTGTGGACACCACACTACGATCTCTGGGCTCAGTGCATTGTGTGGATGCCACACTACGATCTCTGGGCTCAGTGCATTGTGTGGACACCACACTACGATCTCTGAGCTCAGTGCATTGTGTGGATGCCACACTACGATCTCTGGGCTCAGTGCATTGTGTGGACACCACACTACGATCTCTGAGCTCAGTGCATTGTGTGGATGCCACACTACGATCTCTGGGCTCAGTGCATTGTGTGGACACCACACTACGATCTCTGGGCTCAGTGCATTGTGTGGATGCCACACTACGATCTCTGGGCTCAGTGCATTGTGTGGACGCCACACTACGATCTCTGGGCTCAGTGCATTGTGTGGATGCCACACTACGATCTCTGGGCTCAGTGCATTGTGTGGACGCCACACTACGATCTCTGGGCTCAGTGCATTGTGTGGACGCCACACTACGATCTCTGGGCTCAGTGCATTGTGTGGACGCCACACTACGATCTCTGGGCTCAGTGCATGGCCTGCATTTTGTGGACGCCACACTACGATCTCTGGGCTCAGTGCATTGTGTGGACGCCACACTACGATCTCTGGGCTCAGTGCATTGTGTGGACGCCACACTACGATCTCTGGGCTCAGTGCATTGTGTGGACGCCACACTACGATCTCTGGGCTCAGTGCATTGTGTGGATGCCACACTACGATCTCTGGGCTCAGTGCATTGTGTGGATGCCACCCTACGCTTATCAACTAAAACGGAATATACAAAATGAGCATCTGCTGCAACGTATGTATGGGAGGGGAGGAGGGGAATGATAAACTGAAAGAACATTGGGATACAAATAGTCTGCATTCTAGACTGGTCGCAGATGGTGTCCCATTGAATAGATAAATAGCATATCATTAATCAATGTGCTAATACAATTTTTGTCAAGTACAATTTACAGTTTAAAGAAGCAAAATATAAAACATAAAAAAAACAACAAAATAATGCTTATCTAAGGATATTAACCATACATTTATAACTATATATCTCAATAATGTAAAATTTATTTCCCTTTTTCGATAGGAAAAAAACAGTAATTAATTGTTAATCGGTTAATTTTTTTTAAAAAGGATTCATGTCTTCTTAGGTACAATAAATAATACTGGGCGTGTGAGGAATAACGTGCACAATTGTCTAAGGAGACAAAACTTTATTTTACCATATTGCTTAAAACTGAATGATTAATTTCCGTTGATGATATTAAACAAAAGAATTAATTACCAGTAATTAATTTACTAAATTTATTGATTCCTATTTCGTTAGGTACAATAAGCACTTGAGTAACGTATCAACTTGATTCGATATTGGGTGTGAGGGAAATAACGTGTTCAAAATGTACACTAGATAGACAAACCAAGTGAGTTGATATAACCTTCGCAATCAAATAAGTAGGCCTTTACGTACGAGATATACGTATCATGGGCGTAGCCAGTGGGGGGTTCTTGAGGCTACCCCCACCCAATTAAATTCATGATATTTTAGATCAAAGTTCTGAGGCAAAGGCTACTTTTTTCTTTTCCGAAGTGAACCATCTAATTTTTTAAATTATACATGCGAGCAGATTTTTCAGAAAATTACACCACTTTTAAATGAATAACTTCAGGGGAAGTAGGTCTCTTAAAAAGGTCAACGACTTCATTAATAAATCAAGTTTCATTCATAGATTCGCGCATTGGTACAAAAAATTTGCATCTAAGGTCACAATGAAAAAGTATCAATGGATCATTATAAAATAGATTTCCCATTTATTAACTAACTCATGGAATAGAATACTGATTCAAATGTTGTTTTTAAAAAGAATTTTAATACGAACGACGTTTCAATAGTAAGTTTTTATAGCGCGCAGTTTTCACACATCCTCATTAGGCTATACACTCGACAACAATCTAAATTACAATAAATAGAGGCCAGACATAGATCTAGATTTAGATTTAATTTTATTAAACATTTTCAACAAAATTTATATTTATAATCCATTAAGAAAATAGTTTATCTTCTAACAGCTTAGGGGTGCAGATTTATTTATTATGTAAGCAGTAGTATCACATCAAGAATTGAATCTGATGCAAACAGCATAAGTGCACTATAAACCAGTAGTAGGCCTAGTAATCCTAATCAAAATATTGACCTAGATCTAGCTCTAGTAGATCTAGATTCTATTTCTAGATTTCTAGGTCTAGTTTAGATTCTAGTCTAGATTTAGTTCTGGATCTTTATCTAGAGTCTATTTAGTCTAGACCTAAACCTAGTCTAGTTGAATATTTGCCTGGTCGTGCTGTTTGCTCGCTGGACTATCGTTTGGATTTGTCGATGCTCCCGGGTTCAAACCCTGCCCGCTCCCATCCCCGTCGTCTTGTGAGAGGTTATTGGACTAGGAAGTAAACTATTTTCAACTTTGAAGGAACATCCGAAACATGTAAAACATTTTACAAACATTTTAGATCTAGCTTCTAGACCTAGTCTAGATTTTAGATTGAGATCTAGATTCTAGATCGAGATCTAGATAGATCTAAATATGTATCCTGATCTAGATTTAGATCTAGTTTAGACATTTAGATCAAGAGTCTAGATCCAGATCTAAACTAGATCTAGAACTAGTCTAGAAATCTATTTCTAGCCCAGATTCCAATTCTAAGACTAAGACTAGTCTGAATTCTAGTTCTAGATTTTAGTTCTAGATCTAGTCTCGATGTAGATGTAGACTCTAGATCTAGATTCTATATATATATTCTTTATTCTGGATCTAGTCTAGACCTATTAATAAGTAAATAGAGCGATTATGATCAGGATTAGTATCCTGTTTGCGTGGGAAACCTGTCAAGTTGTGCAGGTGTCACGAGTCAAGTCTGTGACCTATTTCGACCAGTTTCTAGAAGCTCGAGTTCAAACCAGTGCAAGTGTCCAGCGTAAACAAGTTAATTTTAGGTATCCAATCAAAGAAAGAGGTTAAGGGAAAAAATAGCACACGTCAGCTTCTAGAAGGTCAAAGTTACTAAAATAATTATCTGAGAAGGTTCCATGATTCTGGAATGTACGATCAAAGAAAGTATAAATAAGGGGAAAGTCAGTTAGTCGGGGTCCTCGCATAGTAGTTCTTGTAGAGCGATGGTCCTCGCTCAGTTCTTGATTAGTAATAAGTTTTGTGATATTAGCGGGTCCATTAAGTAAAGTTTTAGTAGTTGAAGTTGAAGTTATACTAAGTGAAGTTTTATGTATCTTTAAGTTTTATTTATGAAGTGTCAAGTTGTTATTGAATTAAGAAGTTAATTTGATGTGAAAGTTGAAGAAGTTATTAAAGAAGTTTGAAGAAAATACAGAGAGATGTTTCTTTCTTCATTTCATTGAATTGTCAAGTTTAATCATATAATCCCCGGCAAGTGTGATGGTCATTTCATGTGAATTCATCAAATTATTAATACAATCCTTCGGCCAGTTCATCACATATATGGCACCTCCGATAAATAAGGCAAGGCATCGATGAATATATGCATCAGACAATAAAGGCGACATCGAAGAATAAAGTCGGCACATTCTAGCAAGTTCTACGAATTTCAAAGAAAAAGCCTCTAACGAATAATTCAAAGCCTCTCGTAACGACAAAGCCTCTTTCAGAAAACTTCAACAAGACATACATTCATTGCTACGAAAAATCTTTTATGATTGAAAC
This sequence comes from Biomphalaria glabrata, assembly GCF_947242115.1. NCBI lineage: Eukaryota > Metazoa > Mollusca > Gastropoda > Planorbidae > Biomphalaria > Biomphalaria glabrata. Next base: position 36,014,843 of record NC_074711.1, on the reverse strand, counting down.
TTCCAGTCAACAGGTCACATAATAGTTGGCAGAGAGAACGTCCTGCGGGAAAAATCTTCTATTTTAAGGTCAGTACCTTACATTTTCCATTTACTAAGCTGTGAAAGCTACATTTACTAAGCTGTGAAAGCTATATCTACTAAGCTGTGAAGGCAACGTTACTAAAGCTAGTTGTCCACTAGTTTGTTTACAAATACTGACCACTTGCATTCCTTAGCGGAGACACCGATCGATATTTAAATAGGTCAGCCCTCTTTCACTTTTTACCTGTCCTACGTAGTCGCTGGTTCGCTGGCTAGATTCTGCTTGATGAGAGTGTTGGCAGAACATTTAAACACCTACATTTCTGATATCGTTAATTTAATACTATGGCGTCTCAAGCAGACTCATTTAAATTATATTTAAAATTAGCCAAGGACATTGGTATTCCACAAGAACATCAGTGGGAATGGTGTCAAAAGCAAATTAAAGAAGACAAAGAGGCAGAAGAAAGAAGACGTAAAGAAGAAAGAGAGGCAGAAGAAAGAAAACTTGAAAGAGAAGAAAAAAGACGACAAGAAGAAAAAGAGGAAGAAAAACAAAGAATTTTAAGAGAAGAAAAATTAAGGCAAGAGGAAAGAGAGGCTGAAGAAAGAAAACGTAAAGAAGAAAGAGAGGCTGAAGAAAGAAAATTTGAAAGAGAAGAAAAAAGACGACAAGAAGAAAAAGAGGAAGAAAAACAAAGAATTTTAAGAGAAGAAAAATTAAGGCAAGAGGAAAGAGAGGCAGAAGAAAGGAAACGTAAAGAGGACAGAGAGGCAGAAGAAAAAAGATTAGAAGTGGAAAAACTCAGACTTCAACTTCAGGAACAGGAGTTAAAATTTAAAAAAGAAAAAACAGAGGTTCAACCGACTTTACCTACTAGCAATGCTTTTGACAAGTATAAACCTTTATCTAAAATATTACCTTTTCAAGAAAATAAAGATAATATAGATTCGTATTTGATGAGGTTTGAGGAGTTAGCGAAAGCATCAGGCTTACCAGAAGACCAATATGCACACCATCTCTTGATTTTATTACAGGGTAAAGCTATAGATGTATGTGCACAAATACCATCTCATGAACAGCGTACTTATGCAGAAATAAAAGAAGCTTTACTAAGACAGTTTGGAGCTACGCAAAATGCTTATCGCAAGAAATTTTTTTTCGAAAGACCAAGGCAGGAAGATGATCCACAGTTGTTTGTCTCTGATATGGTAATGTGGTTTGATAGGTGGATATCTTTAGCCAATATTGATAGAACGTATGAAGCATTAAGAGACCACATATTGATTGATACCATTACTCACGCATATGCAGAAGATATCCAATCTTTCATAATCGAGAGAAATCCTAAAGATCTACAGACTCTAACAACAATAATACGTCAATATAAAACTGCCTATCCAAGTAAGCAAATTAGATCAGCAACCGATGAAAACTTTATTTGCTTTTCAAGAGATAACAGACCATTGCCATCCTTTCAGACCGACAAAACTTTAATATGTTATAAATGCAATACTAGAGGTCATTTCGCCTCACAATGTAGAGTGAAGGTCATAGAGTGCAGTTTTTGTCACATGAAAGGACATTTAGCAAAGGATTGCAGAAAGAAACATACTAGTATCAGTGACATATCTAGTGACCAAGCATATTCGCAAAACAGATCATTAAATGTAAAGAATTCAACATATGGAAATAAGAAACAGGGTTTTACCAAAAACTCGAAGGCACATCACTCAACAATGACTGTTATCACTAAATCACAAGGACTTCAGTTTTATCCTGGATTAGTCGGTTCTCAAAGAGTACAGGTGTTACGAGACACAGGTAGCACTTCAGTTGTTATACGTGCAAATTTTGTGAGATCAAATCAATATACAGGCAATGAAATCGAAGCCACTGCTTTCAACGGCACTGTAAGTAAATTACCAGAAGCTTTGATACATATTACGACTCCATTTTTCAGTGGACATGTAGAAGCTTTAGTAGCTCAAAATCTACCTGTTGATCTCATAGTTGGTAATATACAGGGAGTGCGTGACTGTACTACACAAGATCTTATTGAATGGAACAATACAATAGAAATGAGTCAAGAATGCAATGTAGTAGTTACAAGGTCAATGCAAAAAGAAAAGGAAAGACTTGAAACTGAACATATTGAACACAAGAATTCTGATAAAGTTGTTCAAGAAAATAAAAATGATAAGAAGGCAAACCATTCGCATCTACAGACAAATGAACTTGAACAATTTCATAGCGAGGAATTTAAAGTTGAACAGAAAAATGATGAAACATTATTTAAAATGTTTAAAAAGGCTCAATCGAACATCAATCCACAAGAAAATAATGATCCTTATTTTAAAGAGGGACTACTTATGAAGAACAGTCAATACAAAAATAAAACTGTTGAGCAAATTATAGTTCCAAAAGTATACAGAAAGACCATTATTAATACAAGCCACGATGTACCGTTTGCTGGACATATGGGAGTTACCAAGACCAAGAAAAGAATACTTCAAGATTTTTACTGGCCAGGTATTACTAAAGATGTAAAGAAGCACATTAGTACCTGTCATATTTGTCAAATGAAAAGTCCAAAAGGTAACAAAATACAAGCGCCATTGCAGACAATGGAATTGACTGAGAAACCATTTCAAAAAGTAGCAGTTGATTTAATTGGTCCAATGCCAATTGAATCCAGCAGAAATCACAAATATATTTTAACTTTAGTAGACACATGTACTAGATGGCCAGAAGCTATTCCGTTAGTCAATATTTCTGCAATTGATGTTACCAGAGCTTTATCTGAAATTTTTTCAAGGACAGGGTTACCTGAAGTTATACTTTCTGACCGAGGTAGTCAGTTTACAGCAGATATAACTAAGACATTTATGGAGATGTACAACATCAAAATGAAGTTTACAACACCATACCATCCTCAAAGCAACGGGCTTTGTGAACGGTTTAACAAAACATTGAAACAAATTATATCAAAAATAGCAAATGATAATCCGCAGAATTGGGATCTCCTTTTACCAGCTGCATTATTTGCTTATAGAGAAAGTATCCAAGACACCACAGGATTTTCTCCTTTTGAAATGTTATATGGAGCTAATCCAAGAGGTCCTATAACTACCTTCAAAGAATCACTACTTAAGTCAAACCATGATGCATCAGATAAGAAAACCGCATTTCAGCATGTTCTCAATACAAGAAATACAGTAATAAATGCATGTGAAATAGCTAAGGAAGCAACAGCCAAAGCTAATGCTGCAAGTCATAGAAGAATAAATGAACATAGAAAACTTAGGTACTTTGAACCAGGTGACAAAGTTAAATTATTATTACCTGATAAGAAAAATAAGTTCTTTATTAAATGGCAGGGTCCATTTACTATTTTAAGAAAAGTCACAGATGTAGATTATGAAATAAATATCAATAACAGAAACAAAGTGTTTCATATCAACATGCTACAGAAATACAACGAAGCTACTGATACAGAAGAAGAAGACGATGAACTTGAAAAACATATTTCATGCTTAGCGATTATTCCAGAAGAAAAAGAGGAGGATATGGATGAATTAGTAGTGCCAACTACAACTTCTAGACAGACTGAAACCTGGCATGCTGTCAAACTGGACAATTTATCATCACAGAGGAAAAAAGATATAATGAATCTACTCCAAGAGTATGCTGATATATTTACAGATGTTCCAGGAAAAACAACCATTATAAATCATGAAATCAAATTGACAAGTGACAAACCTACCAAGTCACGTCCATATCCACTACCTATTCATTATAGAGATTTCCTTCAGAAAGAAATCAATGATCTTTTAGAACAAGGCATAATTGAACACTCGAATTCACCTTATGCTGCTCCAATAGTGCTTGTAAAACGTTCACAGTCATCATCGCCAAGAATGTGTGTAGACTTTCGACAGTTAAATAAAATAACATGCCTTGATTCATATCCAATGCCTAATCCAGAGGATTTAATGTCACAGTTTTCTGGAGCTAAGTATTTTACGAAACTCGATTTGACAAGAGGATATTATCAAATACCTATGACACAGGATTCAAAACAATACACTGCTTTTACTACAGCCTTTGGCCTTTTTCAATATAATTACATGCCATTCGGTTTAGTAAATGCTAGCAGTACTTTTAACCGAGCAATTCATAGGATGTTCGGACAACGAAAAGACACAGTGTCCTATATTGACGACATATGTGTGTTTCATAATACATGGGAAGATCATATTAAAGGACTCAAAGAAATCTTCCAACAATTGAAAGACAATGGATTTACTGTAAAACCAAGCAAAGTTGAATTAGCAAAATCAGAAGTTACATTTTTAGGTTATAAAGTTGGAAACAATTCACTGAAAACACAGGACGATATTATTAAACGAATTTTGGACATTAAAATACCTCAAACAAAAAAGCAGGTTAGAAGTATATTAGGACTTTGTAATTTTTACAGATGCTTTATTCCAAATTACGCATCACTGACAACACTTCTTACTAACCTTACGAAGAAAGGACAATCTAACACGATTCCATGGTCACCAGAATTAGAAGAGACCATAAAGAAAATTAAGTATGCTTTTGCACAAGAATCCATTTTGAAATTACCAGACAAGAAGAAGCGGTTTTATCTTGCTACAGATGCTTCCTCATCGGCAATAGGAGCATGTCTAATGCAAGAATATGAAGGCATTCTACATCCTGTATTTTTTATAAACAGAAAACTATCTTCAGCAGAGACTAGATACTCGACCATAGAGCGAGAGTGCCTGGCGATTGTCTGGGCCATTTCAAAATTTAGCAAATACCTGTTGGGAGCACCTTTTACTTTACAGACAGATCATGCACCACTGGCATTTCTCAACTCTAAAAAGATGTCAAATACTCGTCTGACACGATGGAGTTTGCAGTTAATGGACTATCAGTTTGATGTAAAGACTGTTCCAGGAAAATTGAATGTTTTTGCTGATACTTTGTCCAGATGTATTTAGATACTATACAATATATTGTTTATTGTTTAACTATATTTTGTTTTATGTTAGAAAAACAAATTTAATCATTTTTTATTCCATGTGTTTGTTGTTATTTTAATATTCAGATACTCTATCAACTCAAGTACCAGAGGAGATATAATGTATTATTCCGTTTTGTTAAGTTTTGTTACTTTGACATCTTTTAGTTACACAAGTTGGGAAATGTTCATATTAATATATCAATTATTAATAATAAATGTATAGAACTAAGATGTATATTATATAATATTAATTATGTATGCTGAATGTGTACAACATTTTGAATTTCGTTTTATATTAATATGTTAACATGATGAAACATTTTTTTTTAATTTTTAGTTATGAGTTTTGTACATTCAATTGAGCAATTATATCAGTGTTTTAGGCATATGCTATGCTACTTGCTTTTATATGCAATTTTATCAATGTTTTAGGCATATGTTATATTGCTATTTTACGCATTTTATATTGCATACAAAATGCTAAAAAGGCAAGGGGGTAATGTCACGAGTCAAGTCTGTGACCTATTTCGACCAGTTTCTAGAAGCTCGAGTTCAAACCAGTGCAAGTGTCCAGCGTAAACAAGTTAATTTTAGGTATCCAATCAAAGAAAGAGGTTAAGGGAAAAAATAGCACACGTCAGCTTCTAGAAGGTCAAAGTTACTAAAATAATTATCTGAGAAGGTTCCATGATTCTGGAATGTACGATCAAAGAAAGTATAAATAAGGGGAAAGTCAGTTAGTCGGGGTCCTCGCATAGTAGTTCTTGTAGAGCGATGGTCCTCGCTCAGTTCTTGATTAGTAATAAGTTTTGTGATATTAGCGGGTCCATTAAGTAAAGTTTTAGTAGTTGAAGTTGAAGTTATACTAAGTGAAGTTTTATGTATCTTTAAGTTTTATTTATGAAGTGTCAAGTTGTTATTGAATTAAGAAGTTAATTTGATGTGAAAGTTGAAGAAGTTATTAAAGAAGTTTGAAGAAAATACAGAGAGATGTTTCTTTCTTCATTTCATTGAATTGTCAAGTTTAATCATATAATCCCCGGCAAGTGTGATGGTCATTTCATGTGAATTCATCAAATTATTAATACAATCCTTCGGCCAGTTCATCACAGCAGGCTCATCTTTTTAAATTTCTTACTACATCTATTCCAATATATTAATCGAAATTTTTGGGAAGAAGTAGGTATCTTGGAGCAGTGGCGTCATAGGGGGGGGGGGCGAGGGGGCAAGTCCGCACCCGTCGACACCATTTTTGGGGGTGGCAACCCAGTTGGAAAAAAGTCACCTAATTCTATGAGCGTAGCTAAGGGGGTTTTGAGTTTGTTTAAAGGCCCCCAACAGATGGTTCTGACGATAAAACTTCCCCTTTTGATATAAAATCTATAGCGAACCAAACTACAAGAGCGTAGCGAAGAGAGGTTACACTTTTCTACCAGTCGCTGGGCTCCATTAATAAAGTGCAGTGAATAGCATGGAAGTCATCTGCCGAAATTGAAAAAAGAATAAATGTCGCTAAACAAAGATGGCTAAGACGGATTTCATGAGTCAGTTATAGAGATCGGGTATCAATCAAGAAAATCCTATGCCGAACTGGGAGCCGACCAGAGCATCGCATGAGGTTGGTGGGACATGTTCTCTGACAAAATGAATTACGCATACCAAGAGTTGCGATGACATGGAGGCCATTACGAGGAAAGCGGAAACAAGGAAATCCTAGTATAACTTGGCATCACCCTTTCATGGAAGACCTCAGAGCAGTGGACACCAGCTGGGAAGAGACTTCAGACATAGCCAGTGACAGATTTTTGTGGAGACAACTTGTTGCTCAATGCGCCGAACTGCGCGGGAGGATCTAAGTTCTAAGTAAGTAAGAACAGCAGATTAGGTTTTTTAACTAAAATTTTTAAATATCAGGATAATGCACTGTAGATATCTCAGAATATGCATTTTTTGGTTTAAAATACCGGAAATAGATACTGTCGGCGGTGCTGCGCCCCGAACCCAGCTCCCCGAGACCCTCTTGCTAGCAAGAACTGGGTGTTTACAGTTTATTCCACTCACTCCAAGAAGAACTTATTACAATGAACGTCTTCCGAAAGAATGAAGGATCATACAGTGCTTTTTGTAACGTACACTTACTGGCACCTTTTTCAATGTTGGGAAAAATATTACTTTTCTTGTATTTTAACGTTTATTATTAATTTATTAGTAGTTACTAGTTAGGCAATCCATCACTGAGTACCGGCACCTATTTTTTTTTTACAAAAAAAAAGTAATGTGGCGGGGAGGGGGGATCCCTCCAATCCCCCCCCCCCCCTTTCCGAAAAAAATCCTTGCTATGCCCATGATACGTGTGCATATGTTAAAGAAAGTAAGGTGAATGAGGTGCTTTGAGTCTCAATTTCAACTTTCAATGCTGTTAATTGATTTTCACCGCTTTGAAAAAAAGAATATGTGTTGAAATTAGAATAATAGTAAGTCTTCACTTTTTATTCTTCCACAAGACACTTAGGAGACACTTTGGAGACACTTGTCTCTGTGAAATGACTCGATATCAAGTTGCCTGAACTTAAACGTGGACAATATTTTCTGAATGGGAAACAATGTCTGCTAGAGTTCAAGACAGTCCAAGAAACACAGGATGAGGATGAGATGGATGAGGATGAGATGGATGAGGATGAGATGGATGAGGATGAGATGGATGAGGATGAGATGGATGAGGATGAGATGGATGAGGATGAGATCAGCTTCAAAAGATGGTCGCCTTCAAAACATCGTGAAAGACCTGCTCATAGTGAGGAAAGAAAGTGCTTTCAATAGTTCCCCGGATTATAACCGAGACATTTTGAGATCAGTAGCTTTGAAGATTCTCCAGAATGTAGAAGTGTGTGCTGCAGGCTTCCTAAGGGTCACTGGCTCACTAAGACTTTCCCGTGTTGAGGTTTAGCGGAAGGCAACCGTCTTTTTGGATTTAAGTTTTTCAATTTCTTTCTTTTAAAGCCCCCCTCTTGCCCGAGACTTACTGCTCGCCTTTGCCCATTGTCCTGTCCGAGGCTTACTGCTCGCCTTTGTCCTGTCCGTGACTTACTGCCCATTTTGACTTGAGTCACATCACCATTGGTTAGTAAAAAAAAAAAAAATCATTAGCTTTCACCTTTTAACCAACATTATATCTAACCGAAAAACTCCATCACGTGATGTCAAGGGACATAACCCTGATATCCTTTTACTCTTCTGTTTCTTTCAAGGGGAAGTCCGAAGTTCAGCCCATCCTATTACTAAAGGGAGTGAATTAATGTTGGGGATGGACGAAGTGATTCCCTGAGAGGCAATGACAGTATTTGGCTGAATGCTCTCTGATTTATCTCCCCTTCAGGCCAGCGATCTTTATCTGTCGGCTAGACTGTAATGTGGACATCAGCACTGTTAGGTATGTGTTAAGGGTGTGTGTGTGTGTGTTTGCTGTTGTGTGATGTTTGGGTGCATATATTTCAGTGTTGTGTCTTTATTGCTGAGAGAGATCCTGAGATTAGTATTCTTTGTAAGTTATTTCTGCTGATAAAAACAGGGTTTAAAAAAAGAATTCAGCCTCAATTTAATTCTTTAATTTTTTTAAAATTATTAATATTTTCGGAATACAAAAATGAACATAATTCAGTTCAAGAACTGTTGTTCTCATAGTATTTATAGCACACACTTTATCTTTCACAATACATGTCTCTCCCTCTCTCTATCTCTCCCTCTCTCTATCTCTTCCTCTCTCTCTCTCTTCGTCTCTCTCTATCTCTTCCTCTCTCTCTCTTTTCCTCTTTCTCTCTCTCTTTTCCGCTCTCTCTCCCTCTCTCTTCCTTCTCTCTCTCTCTCTATCTCACGTACTCTCTGTCTTTCCTTCTCTCTCTAAATCTCTCTCACCTTCTTTCTCTATCTCCCCGCTCTCTCTCCCTCTCCTCCCTCTTTTGTTTTTATCTCCCTCTCTCTTTCTGTCCGTATATAATTGTAGTCTGATATCAGTGTGTACAGACAGACTACTGTTAAGAAATAAACACGAACCTCCAAACTCCGGACCTAGACTAAATGATAGGTACTATCTATACATCTCACCAAGACTCATGTTTCTTCTACACTATTTCCTTAAAGACTTTATCTTGTTGTTGTCACTATTAAATGGTCACCACGGTGCCTGAGACACGCTCTTCCGGTCATGGCTTGACCAGAATACTAATCTGTTTCACTAATGCTAATCAAACCGAACATTGGAAAACAAATATTGATTTCATTGCCTAAAAAAAACAAACACCAATATTACAAAGAGAGTTTGTGTTTTCAAACATACTCAGAAGCGTCCCCAGAAGGATTCACCAATGGGTCATCTGCTTGGTAAGCAATACAAGTTTTAAAGCAGGATTCGTTTATAATTTCAGCACGAGTATCAGAAGCAATACATTTGAAACTACCAACAAGCACAATCTTAGCTCCCTCCATACAACAAGCACAATCTTTATCTCCCTCCATACAACAAGCACAATCTTAGCTCCCTCCATACAACAAGCACAATCTTAGCTCCCCCCATACAACAAGCACAATCTTAGCTCCCTCCATACAACAAGCACAATCTTTAGCTCCCTCCATACAACAAGCACAATCTTAGCTCCCTCCATACAACAAGCACAATCTTAGCTCCCCCCATACAACAAGCACAATCTTAGCTCCCTCCATATAACAAGCACAATCTTTAGCTCCCTCCATACAACAAGCACAATCTTTAGCTCCCTCCATACAACAAGCACAATCTTAGCTCCCTCCATACAACAAGCACAATCTTAGCTCCCTCCATACAACAAGCACAATCTTAGCTCTCTCCATACAACAAGCACAATCTTAGCTCTCTCCATACAACAAGCACAATCTTAGCTCTCTCCATACAACAAGCACAATCTTAGCTCCCTCCATACAACAAGCACAATCTTAGCTCCCTCCATACAACAAGCACAATCTTAGCTCCCTCCATATAACAAGCACAATCTTAGCTCCCTCCATACAACAAGCACAATCTTAGCTCCCTCCATACAACAAGCACAATCTTTAGCTCCCTCCATACAACAAGCACAATCTTAGCTCCCTCCATACAACAAGCACAATCTTAGCTCCCTCCATACAACAAGCACAATCTTAGCTCTCTCCATACAACAAGCACAATCTTAGCTCTCTCCATACAACAAGCACAATCTTAGCTCTCTCCATACAACAAGCACAATCTTAGCTCCCTCCATACAACAAGCACAATCTTAGCTCCCTCCATACAACAAGCACAATCTTAGCTCCCTCCATATAACAAGCACAATCTTAGCTCCCTCCATACAACAAGCACAATCTTAGCTCCCTCCATACAACAAGCACAATCTTAGCTCCCTCCATACAACAAGCACAATCTTAGCTCCCTCCATACAACAAGCACAATCTTAGCTCCCTCCATACAACAAGCACAATCTTAGCTCCCTCCATACAACAAGCACAATCTTAGCTCCCTCCATACAACAAGCACAATCTTAGCTCCCTCCATACAACAAGCACAATCTTAGCTGCCTCCATACAAAATAAACGTGTGAGGGGACACAGTGTTGCCACTGTGGTTGTAGTGGTTAACCGTCTGTCGTTATAATTTTTATTATTACATTGTTGATATCCATAAAACTTCATTGAGCTCATTGTTATGAGGATATGGTTCAGTGCGAGATAGGACTAACAGATGTGAATTGTTATGTGAGCAGCATAGTGTGAATGTGGAATGGCACGAATACGTGTTAAAAGATAAAGAAGAAGAGGCATTAGGAAATGGAGTACGTAAGCAAGGTTATTATTGACATATTATTATTTGTTGAACAAGATTAAAGTTCTCATAATCTACATTTGATGAGTCTGTTTTGGTGTCTGATTAGGAAACAAGAATAAAAAATCGGTAGAGCCGTTTTCGAGAATCGCGTCCAACCACCCTTTGCCCACCCATCAGATTTCGCACACTCCAAAATGTGTGACTTGAATAGAAGTATTCTAAAAAAAACTTGTTTATTGGAGATTTTCACGATAAACTTCACAATGTCAAAGACGCTAAAGTCAAATTAAAACTTGCCAACTAAATAAAAATCACTAACAGAAGAGTTTTAAACATGTGATTCTTCAGTGCAGTGCACACACAAATGTTCAACACCCATTGCCTATATCAACACTTCCCGTACTTTGTACACCGGAAACACCAAAAAGCTGGCTATTTTCAGGTTTCCGTCATGTATGAAAATCTCCAATAAACAAAAGAGAAAGAGGGAGAGAGGAGAGTGAGAGTCAACAAAAATGACTCCATGCTACAAGTCAATAAAGTATAAAGAGACCAACTACGGGAAGTAAAACAAGAAAGTAGAATGAAATCTAAATCAAATTTTGCAAATGTTTTAGCATTATTGTAGGCTACGGGTTTAGAAATAAAATGTAGTGTCCATGAGGAAAGATGGTACATTGGACAAGTTACACTCAGTGTGGCGCCGGAAATCTCTGAATATTGAGTCCGAGATAATGGCTAAAAATACAACGAAACTGTATTTCAGAAATATCGTCACATAATGGCGCCCTGGAAGGGATACCGATAAATAAACGTGTAAAGTAAATCGACCGAAGGTGGATGTGGGGGATATCTAATCCACCAGGTGGTTGAGCATGTCATACGGTAACACAATGCGAAGAAAGAATGTCGGTGGATAATTGACTATTCATTATTGTTTAACTTTTATCGGTGTGACCATAAGGACATTCTGTTACAGATCAAGCGCTGAGAACACTATCAATCATGGATGTGTTCAGGGGCGGACTGGTTGTTAAAATCGGCTAGTATATTTCTATACCGTGTGGGCCTTAAATTGTATGCCATATGATGGGCATTCAATCATATCTGTTCTAAAAAGCATTGTGTAAAGTTTAATAATTAATCGAAAGTATTTTGATAAATAAATAATTTATTAGATGATTTTGGAACTATCTAATGAGAACTATTACTAAATGAATAAAGTATAACACTTGGAATGGTGAATGTCTAATGCATGGAAGAAATACATGTACTTGACATTCACATTCAAGGCATTCAAAGCTGGTTCTGTCATATTGTTGGACACGACTCGCAGTCAAAATCATCTATAATCAAGGTACAAAAGTAATAAAATTATAAAGAAAAGCTAGATCAGTGGTTCCCAAACTTTTTTGGCTCGTAGACCCCTTGTCATGTTTTCCAGTATTCGGTAGACCCCCTGGTTAGCTAATAGTGCTGAATTGTATTTTTTCTGATTTATGAACTTCCAATGTGCTTTCTTTTTCACTGATTCCTAACGTATTTAAGGTGAAGGCTGAAAAAGTAATAACAACCACATGCATGGGCGTAGCAATGAAGGGGATTGGGGTACTAAAATCCGAAAAACCGAAAAAATTCCTGGGTACGCCTATGGCCACATGTAAGTAAACCTCATTGAATTTATGAAGCAAGTCTGTTAAATAAGCAATGTCTGATTTCAGTCTGATTAAATTTCAATTAGAAATTAGATCTTTGACATCCAAAAGCTCCGATACAAAGTCAAAAAGAAAAAAATTAAAATAAAGCTTTTCGACGGCCATCGAAATTCAGTGTGAAGGACGAACTGATGAAAGTCCTTGTCATTTTCTCAACACATTTGAGCAAGTAATGGCGTATTTAACATGTTGCTTCAGTGAACTGCGTTAATAACAAATTGAAGATAGTTAAGAATTCTACCATTTTTTCACTATTCACAATAGAACCCAACCATGAAAGGTGCTCCACCCAGTGCTACTGACATTATAGTTAAAGGAAGTGCTTTTTCTTTAAAGTAGTCCTTCAAGCATTAAATATTAATTATCAGTTTTCGCAAAAAGAAGTTTTTCTAGGATTTCTTGACCCGTACTAAAACGAACATTCGCCAATACTAAATGTTTATTACCAGGCAAGTTTGACTCGTCCTTCTTAAAACTTCTTCAGTAAATGAAAAAATCATTTTATCGCCTATTCTGTGATGATTTCCGAATTTCGCAATACGTTAAACATATTTTAAGACACTTGCAAACCATCATCTTCTCTTTTTTTATACCAAAGCAAAGATTTTGTTCACTGTAGGTCTTTTCTCAACTTTATCATTGATTGTTCAAAGGCTTTTAAAATCTTCACCCACTTTATCAGGTTGGCATACTCTCAAAAAAATCCTCCAACTTCAAAGTGTCTAAATAAAACTTTGTTGCATAAAAGACAAATAGGCAATATAAGTTCGACATGGTAAGAAGACACATTTAAAAAAAATCAACACCACTGTGTAATTTCATAATTATATTTGGCCAACTTAAATACACATTCCCTATAGACTAAATTAAGCTATTTAAATGACGTATTAAAATATTTTTTCATTCGAACAATAGGATTAAAATTTAAATAATTTTTATTTGTATAAGATAATTGTTAATTACATAATTTTAAGATTTTTCTTAAATCGAGATCCACTACCGTAGACCCCCATTTACATCTCATAGACCCCCAATTCCTTTTTAAACTTTCGTAGACCCCCTGGAAGTCGTCGTAGACCCCTGGGGGTCTATATAGACCACTTTGGGAATCACTGAGCTAGATGATCGACGTCTAAGAAAGAGATCTGCCTTTCTCCTGATTTCTGCTAAGGATAGCTTCTAAATGTAAAGACTGATGAGGAACTTTTGCGGGGCTAACCTTTAATGGTTGATGATGATAAAAATAGCATTTTAAAAAAAAAGAAACATAAAAAAAATTACCATAATCGGTTGCAATTTTTAGTTATTTTTAATTTTTTAAAAAGTATAAGAAACTTTATGTAAGAAAAAAATCCGGAAATGAGAATCGAACTCTGTACCTTTTATATTCTACGCAACTGCCACATGACAATCAATTTTAAAGAAAATTGAGGTTATTTATACGTACTTTAAGTTAAAATTTTGTTCTGAAAGATAAATCTACAATTTCAAATGAACTATTTTGTAAATATTGCTTTAAAATGTTGAACTTTATATGAATGAAAACATTTTATATGTTTTAAAATATTATTCGTAAAAAGAATATGTAAGTTTAATGATGACTTTACACTTGACCTTAAAAATTCTAAATTTAGTAATACTTTTATAAATTAAAAATAGTTTACATCCTTACCAACAGTTATCTACCTTTGAAGGAATGACCTTTCGGTTTTTTATTTTCGTAGTACAACGACATAGAGAACTCTATGAGTCTTTTAATAAGAAAAGTTTGCATTTTATTTGATAATAAATCCTTTTTTACAGTGAATAGTTCAAATGGCATTATATTACTAAAATGCTTTTTGTATTAATCATTAATCATTACAAAAACAAATTAGAAGAAAAAAATATTTTTTTTTGTACTTATTGTAATAAAATTTAGATTTTAGGAATGTAGTACATGTTTATAAAAACCAATATTACTTTTAATATTTTACGCATATAATTAGACAAAATTGCTTGAAGTGAACATTTTTCAGAATAATAAAATATACATTATAGTGATTATACGCTAAAGCCTATCACATGAACGAATTTGAAACGCGGAATACAATCACTCACAGAAAAAAAAATTAATATCTTGAATTTCGAGTTCCATGAGGCCACCTAACTCTAAAGAGGAAATGCAAAGGCGGTTGGTCATTTCGCCTCTCGTTAACCATTGGCCAAAGAAACACGACCCCAACATGATCCGCTCTATGGAACGCGAGGTCCGAAAGGGGGATCCCACTTTACTCACAAGGCCAAATACTGCTTTCTCAATAACCTGGAAACCCAGCCTGACTGTCCGCATCCTAGAGCTGGCCTCACACACAACAGAGCCCCCTAGCTCATCTGCGTGATTGTAATTCAATATACCCACGTTCAGTAAAATTAATGCTGTCAAGAGCATCTCATACCTTAGCAACCCTCCATGTATCTCAACTCAAGTCCCTGTCGTCTCATGGCGTTAAGCCTGTGCATTCATAAATGAAGACATCATAACGTGGGTGAATCCCTAGTGCTTGCGAGAAAACATTCAGAAGCTTTACTACACTTTTATTATATTACTTATTTATTTATTTTTTGCACAGGATTCCAGCAATAGTTGTTGCCCTTTATCTTATTTATTTTCTACTCCCTCTTTTTTCGATTCCCTTGCCTCTTGATTTCAATTAACACATTTCTACACTGTTCACTTAACACATTTCTACACTGTTCAATTAACACATTTCTACACTGTTCAATTAACACATTTCTACACTGTTCAAAGTAATAATTAGGATTTGTAGCTTCGTAGCGGCTACTTAAGATCATGCGACTACTCCACCAAACCAATGACTGGACATGTCATCTATAGGACGTGGAAGGTTGTTGGTTTCTTTATTAGATTCATCCGAATATATTTATACTAACGTCGATCTCTATAAGAAATAAAGGCCTTAAGTTTCTTGATTATCGTTTAGTGTGTATAAGGAAGTGACGTCTACTACAAGCACTATATACGGATGTAGGGTATTTACGACAGTGCTTTAGATTACTATTAGACTTTAAAGTGTAAAGATTTATTTTTTTTAAATCACGACGCTGAAAGTGTTGCATTTCAAGAGAATATTATAAAATCTTTATAAAAATTTACTGGCATTTATGTGGCCCCATCGGTGGCTTTACCGGCCCAATTTGGGTACCGGCCCATCGGGCATTTGCCCGAATGCCCATATAGGCAGTCCGCCCCTGGATGTGTTCATGGCATACACAACTACAGTTTATATATCTTTTTTTCAGTTCATCAAAGATTAACAATATATGTATACAATTCCTCTATTCAGCTTGCAAATTCATCGACAACATCTGGAACCTGGCTACGGATCTCGAAAACGGCTCTAATGATTTTCCGAGAAATTTGAAAGTTGATGGTTATTTTTAGGAAAAAAATTGCTAAAATCTCAACTGACTGACCGACATTTCATTTTGCTGATGTCTTTATTGAATTATTTGGACAGAGGAGGATGTGCTTCTTTTGTTTTGATTTCATTTTCCACATCAGTATCTTCCTCAATGAATATAGCGATATTTATGGATTAGAGAACGCTCTGGCAATTAGATTAAGAAATTTCCAACTAGACATTGAGAAGACGGTCAAATGCCATTTTTTGAAAGAAATATTCTTAAAGGGAGGCAGTGTGTCATAGTTCTTAACATTTTTGCCTCCATATTTTGTTGATTTTTTTGGCTTTAATTTTATTTATTGAGTTGAAACCATTTTGAATACTATTTTTTTTTGTTTTGTTTATTCAACAATGGTTTTAGTTTCCATTGTAAAGTCGCAGGGTTCATAGAGCTAAAGCAATAAGATTGATTTGAATAAAATTTTATTTTACACTTTGTTGCTTTTTCTTTTCAAATTTATTATTATTATTATTGTTTCGAATCCTAGAAACAAATGATCTTCATGCCTAGGTAAAGCAAAACTACAGTCACCAATTTCCATGAGCGTAGCCTGGAGCTCGGGGGTTGGAGTTCACCACTTCCCAAAATAAAATTAAAAACAAAAAATGAAACTCCAATGACCTAGTTTATTGATAGAAGCCTCTACGGTTTTGAGGCCCCCCCCCCTCGCCCTTTCCGAATAAAAGTCATTGGTCTCCATTAATAAAGTAAATCTACGAGATTTCAGAATTCAAATAACAGTTTAAAACAGACTACATGTACAGTCATAAAATTTCATCGGCGTGGTCGGGGGGGGTGAGGTTCAAACATTACCCAAATAAGACATTTCATACACTCAAGCCAGATTTACATTTATTACTTTTTACTTTGAAAAATTATAACGGTCAAACTAGAGTTGTTGTTTTTTCACATGTGGCCAACGAGCTAGTAGTTTCTTTTTCAGCCATATACATCAAACGTTAAATTTCTAGGAATAGCGTTAGAACCAATTTTTTTAGATCAGCGTCCATGCTGGTTACAGGTTCCATGAAGTTCTGACTTGAGTAGAGGTATTGCAACAAAATACAACAACGCCTTTATGAACAAGAGTAAATAAAAGTAATGTATCAATTGTTTCAGTCTAGTTCAGGGACAATATGATTTTCATTTTACAATGTAGCTGCTGCCTGTATGATCATAATGAACAAGTAGTATGGGTATCTCTTGTTTGTAAGTCTATCTACTGAATCGGATATAGTCACTCAAGCGAGACAACAATGACAGTATGCGACTTCATTTCAGCTCTCCCCCCCCCCCGCCCCCCACGAACCCTTTGAACATGTTAGGACATTGCTAGCCTCTCTCCTACTAACATGTGGTCAATATTTCCTTCGTCGGTATTCCTTCAGTTTGTCACGTGATTTTGATTGACAGACCCTTTGTTCTAATATAGTTCACTGAGGGACGTGTCAGTTTATGATGCCCTGGTAAGTCAAGTCTGGTCACTCATTTTGTGTCATCAACGTAGCCCAAGGTCTAGTCCACAGGCAACTATCGGCCAGCTCTGTGAGAAGTTACGTTTCTGTTGTCAGGTAACATTGAGATTCGTGTTTATAATGAAAGATGTATGACAAATAGCAAAATGTAATTCGATTGCATTCAAAACTAAATAAAACATCAACATGGGAATTGGTTTACGTTTTTTTAAATATAATATAATATAAAGGTTAAACAAAAATAAGTTACTTACTATAGCGCTGTTAACAAACAATGCAGACTAAAGGCACCCTTAGAACATAACAGACATACAAAAATAAGTTACTTTCTATAGCGCTGCAAACATACAGACGAAAGGCACCATTACAACATAACAGACATACAAAAAAACGAGACGTGAAACAAGCAAATTATAAAAAATAGTATGCACATCATGGGCGTAGCCAGGGGGGGGGGAATTGGGGTTCAACCCCCCCCCCGAAAAGAAATTCCCCCCCCTGGGGGGGGGACGGAATTAAGTGACTGGTTTTGCTTTCATTTTGTTTATTTTAACTGAGATTTTAATACTAAATCATCACTTACCACAGCACATCCGAGGGGGTTTTGAGTTAAAAACACTCTACCAGGGGGTTTGAGTTTAAAACCCCCTACCAGGGGGTTTTGAGATTTAAAAAAACCCTATCAGGGGGTTTTGAGATACAAATCCCTCTACCAGGGGGGTTTGAGTTTAAAACCCCCCCACCAGGGGCTTTGAGTTTAAAACCCCCTACCAGAGGTTTTTGTAGTTAAATCCCCCTCTTCTATAAAACAAAACAAAAAAATGCAAACAACAATCCCCAAATTCTAACAGCACAGTTAAGGAAGATTTTGATTTTAAAACCCCCTCCAAAATTTACGATAAACCCCCTCTTCAGTATAAAAAAAAGCAAATTACACACTATAAAATCAATGAGCGTAGCCAAAAGGGTTTTGAGTTTAAAACCCCTGCCAGCGGGGTTTGAAGCTGAAAACTACCTTTTCAATATTTAAAAAAAAAAACAAATTAGGCACTCAAAATGCTATGAGCGTAGCCAAAGGGGGTTTTGAGTTTAAATCCCCATCCTCCAGATGGCTTTTTCTTTAAAGTTTAAAACCCCTCCAGATGGTTTTGAGTTTAAAATTCCCCTACAGTGCGTTAGAAGTTGAAAACCTCCCTCTTCAATATTATTTTAAAGCAAACTACAGTCACCAAATTCTATGATCGTAGCTAAATGGGGTTTGGAATTTAAAAAAAAAAAAAAACTCCAGAGATTTTTAATTTAAAGCCCCTCAACAGATGATTTTGACGAAAAAACTTTCCTTTTCGATATAAAATCTAAAGCGAAATACAGGCATGTAATTCCAGGAGCGTAGTCAAGAAAGGTTACAAATTTCTACCAGTGGCTTGGGCCCCATTAATAAAGTGTGAATAGTCTTCTGCCAAGTTGAAAAACACTAAATGTGTCTAAACAAAGATGGCTAAGACAGATTTTAGGAGTCAGTTACAGAGATCGGGTCTAAATCAAAGAATTTTAAATCATATGCCGAACTGGGAGTCGAATCCTTAGTAAGGTTGTGACAGAGCGTCGAATGAGGTTTTGCGGGACATGTTCTCCGACAAAATGAATTACGCAAAATAAGAGTAGCGGAAACAGCTTGCCGGAAAATGCGCCGAACGGCGCGAGAGGGTCTAAGTCAGTAAAAATAGCACATTAGGTTTTTGAAATAAAACTTTTTTAATAGCAACATAATGCACTGTAGATACCTCAGAATATGCATTTTGTTGGCTTTCAATGCTAGCACTAATTCCAGGAAGAATCTATTCTAGGGCACATTAAACGTCTTCCGAAAGGGTCAGAGTGTAATAAAGATTAATTATGTACACACACACACACACATATATGTATATAATTTTTTTTCGCGGGGGGGGGGGGAGCGTGCCCCCCCCCAAACCCCTCCCGAAAAAAAATCCTGGCTACGCCCATGATGCACATAAAGAAAGCTTATCTTATGGGAAGAATTCCACATTTACAGCCATATATCTCAACAATGTAAGATTTCTTTCCTTTTTTAATATATAAAAAATTAAATCAATTACCATTATTTAATTTACTTATTATTTAGTTTTATATTTCATTCGGTTTTTCAATAGCAATGAACCAATGGTGCAGAGTTTCAACTCGGTCCAAGAATGGGAAGTGGGAGAAATGTTCAAAATGCGTATGAAATAGACAGACAGGCAAACTTAGTGAAATAATATATGATTTTGTTTTATGACAAACGTATCTAAAAATGCTTACAATCGGTTGGTCTGAATGTTTGTCTTTGAATGCAGTGAAGCCTGTAGTTTGTCTGAACTCAAACTTACACAAAGTGCAGAGAATTCTAAACCTTTGGTCCATGCGATGAAAAGCCATCAAACCGTAGTATATTTAAGTTGACAAGACTGGAAAGTGTCAGCCTAGTGTTCTGTTAGATACCAGTAGACAAAACGTTCAAATTATCGCCAATGTGTACACAATATTTGCACATCAAGTAGAACAGAAGCTGAGTCTAAAGCTGGTTTAAGTCATTGAACACAGTCAGTTTTCCAAACCTCGTTTCAGTCTCTTTATACATTTATTTTGATGTGACTCTAATCTAGAGTGGGTTTTATTACAGTTTTAGGACGCCCTTTATAGAATAGCGTGTTATTTTCACAAAACAAAATGCCAACTCACTCTGTCAGGTCAACGTTTGGACCTGGTATGTCTTCCACACCCAGTCTCGGATCAAGTTGAAACAATGATTTATTGTACTTAATGAAACATGAATCAATTTAAAAAATTAACCAATTAGTCAATTAATTATTAGTAATTAATTATTTTGTTTGGTAAAGAAAAAGAAAATAACTTGAGTGATATATTTGTAAGTGCGGAGTTCTTCCCCTGAGATAAGCTTGTCTTTTTTTAAAGGATTTGTTTTTATTTTGCTTTTTTTTCTTCTAAATGCAAGCCTTTACTACACCCCACCCCACCCCCAACCACGCACCACCCCCACCCCAAGTAAAATATCAATACGAAATTGTGAAATTGATGATTCACTTCGGTATTTATAAGTGTAAAAATCGAACACCATTTTGCAATAAGAATGGACAGCAAGCAAAATAGTTAACTATATTTCTTCCAACAACGGTGGCATATCCTTAGGCATTGTATTAAACAATGTGTCCAGGACTTACATTAACTTTTGGAATCAATTAGCCAACGCTTGACACGTTTCCCTCTCCATAGTAAGAGAATGCAGCTTAAGGTTTTAGTCTGACATTGTTGTATCTCATCTCTATAGTTGAATCTAAAACTACTAATATAAGTAAAGAAATAACACAGACTACAAGGGCCAAAACAAAATCAATTTCATTGTACTTAATTGAGTTCTATCGATTTCTATATAAATTATTTATTGACCTAATTGTTTTAAAGATTTGACACCAATACTCGGGAATGTATTATGCTTTAAAAAATTATCACAAAAAGCCATCAACAAATTTCCGGAATAAATACTTCATAAAAAATACATCAAGACATTAATAGAGGTATTACACTCTGACAGAAGCTCGGCATGAAAGAACTGATTGACGTGTTGATGGCATTAGAGTGGATCGCGTAGCAAGATCGTGTCGGATCACATAGATCGAAGGTCATCCGGAGTTCAATCAGACCGTGAACACTGCCGGATCGAAGCAAGCGGAGGCCCTGACCGTGAACGAGGCTGAGATTTGTCACATTTATTCTTGAATTTCATTTAACGATAAGTATTGTCTCTTGTTCTACTTTTATGACTGTTAATAACTTTTGTTCATGTACTGAGGCTAGATATCTCTTCCATACACTTACGGACTAGAATATTGGCAATTATCATGAAATACAGCATTTTATTTTTCAAGTTTCAGTTAAACTGAATATTTAAAATAATATAGATATGTGTAACCATCAAATTAGATAGATAGATAGATAAATAGATAGATAGATAGACAGACAGACAGATAGACAGACAGATAGATAAGATAGATAGATAGATAGATAGATAGATAGATAGATAGATAGATAGATAGATAGATAGATAGATAGATAGATAGATAGACAGACAGACAGACAGACAGACAGACAGACAGACAGATAGATAGATAGATAGATAGATAGATAGATAGATAGATAGATAGATAGATAGATAGATAGATAGATAGATAGATAGATAGATAGATAGATATATGGCTCCATTTGTCTCGAAAGGCAATGGATGCGCCCAAATGAGTCACTGGTTTTGGCTTAATCTTGAGACGGGGCAGAATCTGGTGTGGCTAATCAAGCCAATTCTAGAACGGCAGACTTTGCAACAATTCGTAGATGTGTATGCCTCTGATTTAGGGCTAGCAGACAGGGCAGCTTTCTTTTTATCCCTCTTGATTAAAGCCGCTTCAATTCTTTTGTTCTCAGCAAGGGTTGTCCCAGATCGATCGATCGATAGATAGATAGATAGATAGATAGATAGATAGATAGATAGATAGATAGATAGATAGATAGATACTCGTGTGTTTCAATTCCAATACATTCCTCCTAAAACTTTCTTCAATTAACATTAAATTGTTTCCATTTATTTGAGATGTTATAATTCCAAGATGTCACTCATTATTGCCTTGTCCATCTCTAGTGGGTAGATAACTTCCGCATAGATCTTGTCTTAACAGTTTCCTGCTGCAGAGTTATCTCAAAACATTTCACATTTGTTTGATAACTTAAATAGATAGAGTCAGTCAAATGTATTCTTTTTTCTTCTTATATTTATGATTGTAGATTTCCTTTTTTTTTTTTGTCTAAATTTAAATCACTCCCACGCATATGCAATTTTTATTTAAACATTGTTGTTTTTTTTATCTGTCAGGCATTCATTTTTGTTTCTTTTATTTTATGCCAATTTTCGGTAGATAAATTAGATTTCATTCTCGATGTCACCGTTAGTGTATTCATGTTTCTCTCTTTCTTTCTCTCTCTCTCTCTCTCTCTCTCTGTTTCTCTGTCTGTCTTTCTCTCAGTCTTTCTCTCTCCCCCCCTCTCTCTATCTCTATGACTTTCTGTCGCTTTGTCTGTCGTTCTCTGGCTCTTGTTCTCTCTTTGTTCCGTTCTTTCTCTGTATTTCTTCCTCCGTCTATGTCTTTTTCTCTCTCCCTGTGTCTCTCTTTCTCTCATTCTCTTTTTCGCTTCTTCTGTCTCTGTTCTCTCTCCCTCTCATTCTCTCTCTCTCTCCCTCTTTCAAATCCAAAAAGTTAGAGCTTGAAAGACATGAATGCAAAGAGTTGATTGGGTCACTGTCTGGGATCTTATGAAAGGAAGGAAGGGAGTGTAGTGACTAGAATAGAAATACGTTTTTAGTAGCCGCCTTTGGTAATTATTTAGTTCTTAGTCCATATCTTATTATATTGGAAGGCCTAAATGGTTTAAATGAGACTAGGGCCTAGGCCACAACTGTGCGAAAAATAATTATTTTTAAAATAGAGCAAGAGTTAGATCTATTAGAAATCGATATAAAATGTTTTCGTACTAAGATTTTATTGATGGGAGACAATTTTAACGTACAACAATGTTTAATGTTTTTTTACCCTTTGGTATAACTAGTGGAGAATTCTTTTTATTTGAAGAGGAAGCACAAAAGTCTCAAAAGAGGAGGTTGAGTGAGAAAACAAGTTCCATAACTCGGCAAAGAAAATGGGGACTAAATGATCTTTTCATACGTAATGAAGTAAATGTTTTTAATTGACAAGATTTACCGTTGGGTTGTTTACGCTTATTATATCAAAAGACTTAATTGACCTAGATCTATATCTTCACAACTGGTTCCGTCTTAAGTTATCAGTTTCTGAATGACTGTAAAAAAAAAAATAATGAAAACAACCTTTTTTTTTTTGGGGGGGGGGGGGCAGGTCTGGTGGGGGAGGTCTTGGGGGGGCAGAGTTGTGGTAGGGGGGTCAAAACAAAACAAAACAAAAAATCTTGTTCTAAAAACGTAGAAACTCTGTACTGTCGGGAAGTAGAAAAGGAGAGGGGGGGGGAGGGGGGAGAGAGAGGTAGGCCGAGATGGAGAAACAACAATGTCCTGTTAGACCCCCAGACACTCCAGAGTGGCAGACGGTAGATACAAGGGATGTCTGCTAAAGGTTACCCCGTGTCCTGAGCCAATGGTTTAGTGCCGCGTCTTATCGTCCGTAAATATCGAGAGCGGCACCGTGAGCGCGTGCACCACAAATCGAGAAACCTAATTAATATGACGTTAATAGGAGAGAGAGAGAGAGAGAGAGTAAGGATGGTTCTTACCAGGGGTGGATGGGGGGGGGAGGGGTTGCGAGTAGTGAAGTTATATTCCTGGACTACCCTAATTATGAACTAAGCTTCGTACATGTGAACTTTATTTAAAAGGTACTCTTTTTTTCCCAGCGTAAGATTATTGAACAGTGTGTCATTCGCCGCCAATCTCTTGGAGGCAGCTATTTCTAGAGCTTAATGTTATTTATTTATTGGGGTGGGTGGAGGGCGGGGTATTAATGATCAGTATTTTTTTTTTTTTGCTTCAACAATGTCGAGGAACATATTAAGACATCCAGAGGATGAAAATAGAAACCCAAAACTAAGTCTGCAGATTTAAACATTGACATTAGTTAACGAACCTGGTTTTTCTTTTTTAGAAGTCCTCTGATTAGATTGTTAATTCTTCATCAGCGAAACCTGGACACGGCTCTAACGATTTTTATAGAAAATTGACAGTTTATGTATATCTATTGGAGAAGAATTACTTTCTATTTGGCCACACAGAGAAAACTCTGGTTTGACCTTTGACCGTCATGAATTTAGAAAATATGATAATCATTAAAATTAAATTTGGTTAGTACATAGACTCCTTGGCTCCTCTTCGCTCCACACTTGGGATGTCTATTTTGTTTTGCATGTGTACTGTGTTCTCAGGCATCGGAAAAGACATCTAGTGCATTGAGCAAACCTGGAGTTGGTTTCACCAAATGGAAGAAACATGAGACTGAAAGAACACGAAGAAGGAGTTCACCACAGACAAGCTTTTTTGAAGTGAAAGGTAGAAGAAGAAAAGCTTAAGGCAGAACCAGATGAACTGTCACATATGTTTCATGCGCAAATTTTGACAAATCAGCAGTATTGGAGAGATATTCCGAAAAATGTAGCAGCAGCAGTACTTAGCAAAAACAAACTCAAGCTTACATGGTCGCAAAAAAAAAAACTGACTTCACCCAATCCTGGGAACTTTCTTTTACATTTCTTGCAGAATTTGATGAAGTTACGAAACACCACTTACATAGAATTGAATATGGGAAGACACATTATTTGTCACCAGATATTCAAAATGAGTTTATAAACTTGATGGACAATAAAGTTGGATAATCGATAGTTGGGAAAGTTCTGATGTAGGACTGTCAAGAGAACTGCAATTCCAACATGTTGCGACGGAAGTGCTGGACATACTTCATATGGAGATGAAGGACAGATTCTAAAGGCTGGAAAACCTTGTGATGAAAAACTGCTACTTTTTCTTGTTAGTATGATGAAATACAAGCAAATCTCTTATTCAATGATGTCATTGATGCACAAGCAAAAACCAGTACCTCAATTCACATATTCAGGAAGCTGGCTTCATATGGTAATGAACTGTGCTCAAACCTGGCACCATCCATTCGAATACCGCTAACTCAGGCCACTTCCATGTGAGAGATCATTCTCAAACCTCAAGTTAATCAAAAACTATCTCAGGAACACAATGACGCTAGAAAGGCTTATCATGGCCTAAATGTCAGTGGAGTCACAAATACTAGATACTATCGATGTAGATGATGTTGTATGTCTTTGCTGCACAGAAAGCACGGCGTGAAGCGATATGAATTGAGATTTGTCACTTGTGCATTGTTTCGCCAATCAACAACGGAATTATTCATTAAAAGAGTCTTAATGATAATTTCTTGTTAATGTTACTGCTATACTGTACCAATAGGAATGTAGAGTTATATATATATTAAGTACAGTATCTCAAGTCATGATGTTGAATGTCAAAATGCAAGGGGCCCCTAAAGAGGTCAATCCCCCGGGACATTTTAGAAGACAACCAGAAAAAGCTATCTCGACATCACCAAAGCATAATTTTTCGACTCAGAACCGGACACAACAGAATGAGACAACAGATGTTCCGGAAGCTAAAAGTCGGAACGAGTGAAAAGTGCCCGTGTGGAGCATCACCAGAGAATGCTGGCCATGTCCTTAAAAGCTGCATTCTATATCAAGAGGCCCGAACAAGACTCTGGCCCCAAAACCTTCTTGTAGAAGAAATTATACAGAAAACTGCCTGATCTGGAAACTACTGTCCGGTTCTTCTCAGATATAGGATTACCTTCGACATGTAAAAGGAGAACGAAGAAGAAAAAGAAGATATCCGCCAACTGCTTTGTCATAACTAGGCCAAGCCATTGTGAAGTAGTCGACTTCTGTTCATTAAGGCAAGAGGCGAGCTGTACAAAACTCGTTGGTCCCTCACTCTGTCAGACTGTAGCAGTGCTACTCGTAGACTCGTGAAAAGAATCAAAACCTCAGTCTGTATTCCCTCCTTGAACTTCTCTGTGTCTTGTGTCTGTTCTATTTCTGTGAAATGTTGTTGTTGAGTCCTTGTAATTACAACAATGTCCAATAAGGATCAATAATGCAGTAGCCTATAAGTCTTACTCTATAAATCCACATCAAGAAAGTGCGTTTTGGTGTTTTTATCTTCCAGAACGTGGAGATTAGAATCTGAAATACCAAGTAAACAGTCACTGTCGTTTGATATTCTTTCAATTTCAGAGTTGACCTTGACATTGCAGGTGGAGTTAAGCTATCATTATTTCCCCCCAAGTTATCAACCTGAGAACTTTTTCTAAAAACGAAAAATATATCTTCATCTATCAAAGCGAGACTGTTCCGGCCTAGCCCAGCATGTGAGCGACACCGGAGCAGATTAAACGTTAGAACTCAAATAAACTTGTTACATTTTGTAAGTAATTTTAATGCTACGGCATGTAGACCAATACTTCATAGAAGCGAATCTGTCTAGTTCTACTTCCACAAAAAAAAACACTTAAAGAAACCGTTCCACTATCAACACAGACTGACAAAAAAAAATTATCAAAACATGTTTTGTTTACAAATGCATTCGAGTGACGAATGTGAGAATAGACGAAGGTCAAAACGAAATTTAATAGTTGTGTAAATAGTATATTACGAAGAATCCGTAACTCTTTCTCTCCTAATTGACGATGCCAACGTTGATTTGGCCCCCATTAAACTAAATTGATTTTGGATTTATAAACTTTAATTTGTTTTGTATAAAAAGAGCATGCATTCTCCTTCATTTCAATACCAAATATAACATTTTCTGAGAACAAACAAAAAAGTTATTGAAGTTTCATCAGAACAGAATGGTGAGGGTTAGCAAAATGAATCGAATCGAGGAAAATAATTACGGAGAGAAAGAGTTAAGGAAATGCTAAAATGTATTTAATATCTCAAGTGTGGCTGTTTCAGCAATCTCTGCAGTAAATGTATACTGATTCTAAAACGAGCTAAGTAAGGCTTGTCTTTGAGTCCGAAGATTAATGAGGAATGCAGTAGGCCTATTTCCCGTGGCATAGAACTAAAATAAAAACATTGCAATTCTATCACAGATGTACATCACTGACTAGCCTGATGATTGCTCATTTGAAGAGAAAACATCGCTGACTTGGGCTAGTGTTAGCTGTCTACTGTAAGATACGTTGCTATGCCAGATTGTCATCTTTTTGGCTTTTCTTTTCTGTGTAGTATAAAACTGGTTCCTGAAGAATTTTATCAAACGTGAACTTCCGTTCAAGGGAAACAATCGGAACTTTTGTTGATGTTCAGCGTAAACATTTTGTTTATAGTTTTCTAAAACCCCCTCCCAAGTATTCTATATTTTATTTTTAGTTTATTAAAACAAAACAAAACCAAACAAAAAAACACTGATAACGGGCGTTAACTCTCGTAGACAATTTGTTAAAAAAGGATATGACGTCGTTTTATGTACTAGAAATTTCTAAAACGTTTAGAGAAAAGCACAATTGTCTGGCACCCACCCCCACCCCCATGTGGCTCAATGGCTCATGGGGGTGTTTAAATTGCTTCTTTAACCCCTTCCAGTTAGATCTGTCTCTACCTTTCGTCTTCCAAGTCTGGACTCCAATGTGTCTGTCTCCATGCCTCTGGTGTTGTTTGGATCCTGCTCAGACCCAATGTATATACCATAAATAAGAGAATATTATTCAAAGAGAATTTAGTATATATGAGAGGTTCTCAAGCGTTTACCTTTAAACGTTGCAAGCGCCTCAAAGTAGGGCCCAGGACGGAGCTCTATGCAAAGCGATTTCCCGCATTCTGAGCTTTAAAAATTAATTCTCCTGTGGTCTGCAACGCGCTATTCTGCTAGTAAGAACAGCCAAAGTCAAATAAAGATAGATTTAGAAGGGGAGGAGTAGACCCGTACTGAAGGTGAGAGACATTTGAGGAACAGGTTTGATCCTTGTCGGATAATCCTCGTGTTTTGGAGCTCTTTTTTTTTTCACTGACAGAACGATAGAGGAAAAAATGAAGGAAGCTAGAACCACATTGGCCAAGACGTAGTCCAATGTTTTTTTTGAAAGAGTATATTAAATCAATCAGACACATCATTTGATAATGTCATGGCCGGTAGGACGTTCAAAAGTCAAACAATTAATTTTTAACGATGAATGTTTAATTTTTAAACATTGGAAATAGTATCGTCTTACACTGATTACTACTCAACTATTGGTGTATAGCTAGAATGCCAATAGAACTGGTGTTTAGTCCTGAACTAAACGACTGCCATCGTCTTCTCTTTCATGTCAGCACGTCTCAACACCCATGGGGCGCTCCTCAGTTTGAGAAACACTGAGATTGCCCATTTTGATTGAAAAATATTTAATAGATAAAATCAATACGCAAATGGCGTTCAGATCAAAATATTTATTTATGAATAGGAAATTTTACAAAAAGCCTTTGAATTGGCTTAATGTTACAGTTATAGGCTTTAAATGTTTTAATACATTATGAAAAGCTTTTAATGGGAATATACCATTAGTCCATGAATCTGTTTCACATGCTGACCGCTTCTATGAGGGAGAGATTGACATCTTCAGATACTTTTCATTCTGCTTCTAATGTAAATATTTGATTACGGTTTTGAATGTATGACCCAACTGACAGCTAATCCCAGTCTGAGAACAATAATTTCACGGTCTCTGCTGCCAATGCTTGTGTGTCTGTGTGTGTGCGTGTGTGTGTGTGTTTTCTGTTGGAATGCGAGTCATGATTCCAAATATAAATTCAAATCCTGAAATTGCAGACGGCGGAATAATTAGATATGTCCTGACTTCATCGAGCAATTAGAAGAGACTGTAGTTAGAGAGTATGCTGGGATATAAATAGATCAGATTGAAGCGCGGCCAGGGCTTTACACGTCTGACAAATGAGGTTTTTAGCGGATCAAATATATTGACAGACATTGCATTATACATTGACCGCAGACATAGAAAAAAAAACACACAAAATTATTTTTTTTTACACCCAATAGAGAATGTGTGTGTGTGCAGGACCGATCTAGACTTCATAGGGACCTAAGTTGTTAGGTTAGATTTATCCTTAAGAGAATTTTTCCTTTGAAACTATATCTGGACTAATCTGGAGTCATATTTTTGGGCTCTATAGACAAGAGGGGGCCCTAAGCTATAGCTTATGGTACCTATAGATAAATCCACAGCTGTGTGTGAAAGAAAGAGAGAAAAAAAGAGAAAAGAGAGACGAAGAGGAAGAAAAAAGAACCGAATACGAACTACAATAAAAGAAAACTAAGAGAGCTTCAAATAAAACTGAAATAACATGTTCTCCTCCATAAACTATTTCAGTCTTGACACTTCAATCTCTGATCGAGTCCGAATAGATGATAGGTTGCGCTAGTGCCCTGAACTCAGTTGAAATACATTGTGACTAGATTGCAGTTAGACCTAGAGAAAGGGTGGTTGGCCTTTTTCCGGTAAATTAACATCAGCAAATACATCCATGCAAATACAACCATCTGTGATCTAGTGTATGGACCAATTAAAGTCCAAATAATTACATTTAGATTAATGATGCCATTGTATCTAAAAACAGACTAATGTCGTGAGAAAATGGTTGAAACATTTTTAATTCTCAAATAGTTTAGTGATTGATGAGTCGTCATTGTGTGTGTGTTTCGGTCTACCTGAACCTTAATTGCCAATCGTCGTCTAGTCAAGATATCTATTACACTGAACTTCAATCAATGTATTTTTTATTTCGAAAGAACAACAACTCTGAACTATTCATTGGACAATGCAATGGATATGTCACGTAGTTCGTTCAGGGACTCGCTGACTCTGGAACCATTTTTTTTTTGTTGGCGATGAATTCCCTTATGGGTGTGTGTTTCGGAAGCGACATGTAACGTGTCAAGGACGAGACAGTCTCAATGTCCCTGTCTCGTTTTCATAAATCAAAATCAGACCTTTCTTACTGTTACAAAAGGTTACTTTTCAAATGTCAACATTTTGAATGGTTTTATTTGATTATAATTATAAATTGCAATTTAGTATCATGTTATATTCACTTCTTTTGATTGATGTGTGAAGTCGACAAAGATATTTTAAAGCAACTTTATTTTACACTCTGTCTGTCTGTCTATCTGTCTGGCACAAATTTTGGACGCGTCCCTTCCCTGACTTCCCATTCTCAGATCAAGTAGATAAATCTTGCACAATACTTTATAGTCCATGACAATACACGAATCAATCCAAAAAATTAAACAATTAATAAATCAATAATGTGGTAAATATATTTTTTCCTTTTTATATAAAAAGGGAATTAAACATTGTAGTGCTGAGAGATATGGCTGTGATTTTGCGGTTCTTTCCCTTAGACTTTTAACAGTATTTTTTTATTTTGCTTGTTTTTTTTTAAGCTACTTCTAAATTGTTCACATTGAGTACAACGTTGGGCTGATTGAGAACGTCCGGTATTGAGATTGAGAGTGGTTGCTGGGTGCATGGAGAGAACACTGACGAGCCTTACCGGTTAGAGGCCAACCAATGGTTAGACAACTCGATTAGAGGCCAACCAATGGTTAGACAACTCGATTGGAGGCCAACCAATGGTTAGACAACTCGATTGGAGGCCAACCAATGGTTAGACAACTCGATTGGAGGCCAACCAATGGTTAGACAACTCGATTAGAGGCCAACCAATGGTTAGACAACTCGATTGGAGGCCAACCAATGGTTAGACAACTCGATTGGAGGCCAACCAATGGTTAGAAAACTCGATTAGAGGCCAACCAATGGTTAGACAACTCGATTGGAGGCCAACCAATGGTTAGACAACTCGATTGGAGGCCAACCAATGGTTAGACAACTCGATTGGAGGCCAACCAATGGTTAGACAACTCGATTAGAGGCCAACCAATGGTTAGAGAACTCGATTGGAGGCCAACCAATGGTTAGACAACTCGATTAGAGGCCAACCAATGGTTAGACAACTCGATTGGAGGCCAACCAATGGTTAGACAACTCGATTGGAGGCCAACCAATGGTTAGACAACTCGATTAGAGGCCAACCAATGGTTAGACAACTCGATTGGAGGCCAACCAATGGTTAGACAACTCGATTGGAGGCCAACCAATGGTTAGACAACTCGATTGGAGGCCAACCAATGGTTAGACAACTCGATTAGAGGCCAACCAATGGTTAGACAACTCGATTGGAGGCCAACCAATGGTTAGAGAACTCGATTGGAGGCCAACCAATGGTTAGACAACTCGATTGGAGGCCAACCAATGGTTAGACAACTCGATTAGAGGCCAACCAATGGTTAGACAACTCGATTGGAGGCCAACCAATGGTTAGACAACTCGATTGGAGGCCAACTAATGGTTAGACAACTCGATTGGAGGCCAACCAATGGTTAGACAACTCGATTGGAGGCCAACCAATGGTTAGACAACTCGATTGGAGGCCAACCAATGGTTAGACAACTCGATTGGAGGCCAACCAATGGTTAGACAACTCGATTGGAGGCCAACCAATGGTTAGACAACTCGATTGGAGGCCAACCAATGTTTAAACACAAATAGAAGCCAACAGTTAAACAACACGAATGTACTGGCTTGTAGATACAGATGCCGGAGAAGTGTTTTATTTAATCACGCGTAGGGTTGGAGTTTTCCATATTGAAATACACCCCAAAATGACTATTTTGTCTATATATTTCAAGAGATTTGTATGAGTTTTCAAAAGATTTTAATAACTTCCGGAGATTTCCAGGACTTTTTGGTATATTTTGCTATTTCATGAGATTTCCAGGAGCTACTGGTAAATCAGGCGGCCACGGGAAATCTGTTATAAGTTATAAAATGGTTTAATCCAATAATTTACACCTAGTATTAGCGTGGGGCCTATGAAAGTGCGGGGCCCACTGTTGTTGCATAGGTTGCAGTGGCCTAGGACCGGCCCTGCAAAATAGAAACGTATGCTACACAGTGTGTCGACTAATTTAATTCATTTTAAATGATATAGAATGAAATATTCAAACCCAAGGCTATTGAAAAAGTGTCACAACGTTATTGCCATAATTCAAATAAGTATTTATAATAATATTTGATATATGAATTAGCCAATGTTGTTGTTGTTGTTGCTGTTTTTACTATCAACTCATTTATTTGTTATATTTTGTTGGTCTCTATGAGTTCTAGTTATTTGAATGACCATAAACATTTGATCCTGTGATTTTAACGACACCTGTCACTTGAGTGGGAACTTATTAGCAGGTCACGTGGTACTATCAGTGTCTCATTGTGGTAGTTTGCTGGTGCGTGTACACAGTTCATGGTCGTACACGCAAAGGCAAACCACAGGAAGAGAACCAAATACAGGAGACATTTAGTTTTAAAAAATATGTACCAACGATTTTGACTACGGTGTAAGTTTACACTAAATACCAAGAGCTTCTCAACGTGTGACTCTGCCAAGTACCCCCTCCCCTTGAGTCGACATTTCATTTCTACGTCAGCTTTCTTACCCCCCCCCCCTTTTTTTGTCATTGCTGACCACATTACTAAAGTTTGTTTTTGTGTAACCTGACTAATACAAGAGCTAAGCTCCAGGAGTGTGTGAATACCAAGTTGAGTAACCCTGCCCATGATGCTCCACTGATCTCAGAGTATTTCGTATGTTAATGGAAGTTGAGTAACCCTGCCCATGATGCTCCACTGATCTCAGAGTATTTCGTATGTTAATGGAAGTTGAGTAACCCTGCCCATGATGCTCCACTGATCTCAGAGTATTTCGTATGTTAATGGAAGTTGAGTAACCCTGCCCATGATGCTCCACTGATCTCAGAGTATTTCGTATGTTAATGGAAGTTGAGTAACCCTGCCCATGATGCTCCACTGATCTCAGAGTATTTCGTATGTTAATGGAAGTTGAGTAACCCTGCCCATGATGCTCCACTGATCTCAGAGTATTTCGTATGTTAATGGAAGTTGAGTAACCCTGCCCATGATGCTCCACTGATCTCAGAGTATTTCGTATGTTAATGGAAGTTGAGTAACCCTGCCCATGATGCTCCACTGATCTCAGAGTATTTCGTATGTTAATGGAAGTTGAGTAACCCTGCCCATGATGCTCCACTGATCTCAGAGTATTTCGTATGTTAATGGAAGTTGAGTAACCCTGCCCATGATGCTCCACTGATCTCAGAGTATTTCGTATGTTAATGGAAGTTGAGTAACCCTGCCCATGATGCTCCACTGATCTCAGAGTATTTCGTATGTTAATGGAAGTTGAGTAACCCTGCCCATGATGCTCCACTGATCTCAGAGTATTTCGTATGTTAATGGAAGTTGAGTAACCCTGCCCATGATGCTCCACTGATCTCAGAGTATTTCGTATGTTAATGGAAGTTGAGTAACCCTGCCCATGATGCTCCACTGATCTCAGAGTATTTCGTATGTTAATGGAAGTTGAGTAACCCTGCCCATGATGCTCCACTGATCTCAGAGTATTTCGTATGTTAATGGAAGTTGAGTAACCCTGCCCATGATGCTCCACTGATCTCAGAGTATTTCGTATGATAAAGGAAGTTGAGTAACCCTGCACTAAGATGCTCCACTGATCTCAGAGTATTTCGTATGATAAAGGAAGTTGAGTAACCCTGCACTAAGATGCTCCACTGATCTCAGAGTATTTCGTATGATAAAGGAAGTTGAGTAACCCTGCACTAAGATGCTCCACTAATCTCAGAGTATTTCGAATGTTACCTGAAGTAAAAAAAGAAAGGTATGTGTATGTGAGCACTAAATGTTCATTCCATGTGACGTGGTCATCAGCTCGTGGTGCTGGTTTGTTGTTGTGAATACCGCATGCAGCACGTATATTACAACGGCAAACCACACAACGAGGAGTGACGTGTGGGTCTCAATCTGAGTTACTTTCAGAGATGAAGTCAGGAAAAAGCTACCCTCGTAGATTGTAGACTTCAGTTGTTTTTTGTTTATACTTTCGTGGTAAACTAATTACCTAGGTACAACCATCAACAACAAACTGAAATGGAGTGAACACTGTCAAAACAACATCAAATTTCATCAATGAGTCTCCTATCTTAGAAAGCTAAGAAAATTTAAAATCGACAAAACAAAAATTAAACTTTTCTATATAGCAACCATCAGCATTCTAATTAACTTTTCAATCCCCTGCTGGTATGGTAATACTTCTCTGGCACAAAGACTTCAACTAAATAAACTAATTTAAAACGCATCGTATATCACGCGAACACAGCTACCATCTCTTGAAGAGATTTTTCATGAAAGATACCTTTCCAAAACAGATACGATCCTAAAAGGCAACCTGCACCCATTAAACCACTATTACATCAGATCTGAACAAAGTGGTCGTCTCCTTTCATTTTGTACTAAAACAGAAAGATTTTAAAACTTCTTTATCTCACTTTCAGAGTGTTACCAGGTCATCTGTCGTCGTAAAGAAGTACATAGAAGTCTCATTTATAAACCGCTGGTTGTGAGTGTGTATGTGTCTCGTGTGTGCATGTTGTTATTAATCGCATCAATATTGTTTTTGTTACAGTAGTTAAGCTGAGGTGGTCAATTGTAGTCAAACTGAATTTCCATTTGATTGGATCAATACAAATTATCTTATCTTATCTAAAGTGACATTATTTCAATATTATGATTTGTTTCCCAACAATTGTACACACATGAGAGAGACAAACAGAGTGAAGGAAATGAAACAACCTTTTTTCTCAACACATTCGATGGGAAATAACAACACGTCGGTTATTTCCCTTGATCTTCTTGTTTATGTGTGTTGTACCATTCACACATATTAGCGACATCGTTCACAGTACCGATGACGTGGCTTTGTTAGGTTTTAGAACAGAGACTTAACTTTTTGCTCAAGTCTACCCTGTGTCAAATGCATCTTTTCTTTTTTTCGGTAAATGATTAACAAAATTATAACCTGAGTAGCACAAACATTGATGATGGTTTGGCCTGCATTTCACTAAATGCTGCCAATAGTAATAGCCATTGTTATTTAGAATGAAACTCTTGATCTCTAGATAAGCCGCTCAACAATTGGCCACAATGGTATTTCTTACAAGGACAATAGATTATTCATTCGCTTTTCTTTTTGCTTAATTATATAACAAAAAATTCATACATTTAATAATCATCTATATCAAACATTTTGTCTTTTTACTAACAAACAATTAATAGTACTGCACTATATAAATGGCTCATTTTAACATTTTGTTTGCTAACATTACGCTACTCAATGAGCATTCTTCCATAACAATACTCTGCCGCCGTGGAACCTGACCTAGATCTATCTTATCTTATCTTATATAATACAGACTTTACTTCAAAAAAGAAGATGATTACGTCCTAAGCGTCATGCATTTAGTCATGCATATTAACCAATGACTTAAATTCTGCCAAGTCACTGGTTTTCCTAACTAGCTCAGGCAACCCATTCCATGCTCTAATAGCACTAGGGAAGAAGGAGTATTTGTACAAATTTGTCCTAGCATATGGGGCGAGGAATGTGCCTTTATCTTTGTGTCTTTCAGAGTATTTTATTAAATTTTGTTTTTGTATTTGAAGATTATGGTTCAGTGTTTTATGTGTGATTGTTACTTTACTTTTGAGCCTTCTGTCCTGAAGGCTTTCTAAATTTAGTGATTTTACTAAAGGTGTTACTCTAGTCAAATGTGAATATTCGTTTGTTATGAATCTCACTGCTCTATTTTGTGTCTGTTCCAGTTTCTTAATGTTTTCTTGAGTTGAGGGGTCCCAAACGGAGGATGCATATTCTATTATTGGCCTAACCAAGGTTAAATAACATTTTAGTTTTATGTTCTTATTTGATTTATAGAAATTTCTTTTAATAAATCCTAATGCTTTGTTTGATTTTTTTGTAGTTTCATCAATATGTGGATTCCATGACAGTTTTTCATTTATTACAACACCTAGGTATTTTGCGTTTTTAGTCTGTGTTACTGGTTTGCCATGAATAAGATAAGTGGAATTAATTTGTTTTAGTTTTTTTGTTACTCTTAACAACTGACATTTTTCTGGGTGGAAAGGCATGCTCCAATTTGATTCCCACTTCTGTAATTCATCTAATTCTCTTTGTAAAATATCTGTGTCTTGTGTTGTTTTTATTGTTCTATATATTATGCAATCGTCTGCAAATAATCTGACTTTTGTTCCTAAAGTAATGCAATTTGGTAAATCATTTATGTAAATTAAAAATAGTAGTGGACCCAAGACTGTTCCTTGAGGTACACCTGAGTTTACTGTTATCGGTGTTGATTTAGAGCCACTTATTATTACAGTTTGTTCTCTCCCTATCAGAAAATCTTTAATCCACTGATGTAGTGGACCATTAATGCCGAAATATTTTAATTTTTTAAGCA
Organism: Biomphalaria glabrata; assembly: GCF_947242115.1. Taxonomy (NCBI): domain Eukaryota; kingdom Metazoa; phylum Mollusca; class Gastropoda; family Planorbidae; genus Biomphalaria; species Biomphalaria glabrata. Next base: position 35,978,155 of record NC_074711.1, on the reverse strand, counting down.
AACTATGGTGGTGAACTTTGTCAAAAGCCTTGGAAAAATCTAGTAAGATAGCATCTGTTTGTTCACTATTATCTAAACCTTTTGAAAAATCATCAATTAGTTCTATTAGTTGTGTTTCACATGATCTATATTTCCTAAAGCCATGTTGGTATGGTGTGAGGACATTATGTTTGTCTAAGTGGTTTATGATGTTCCTACATATTATGTGTTCTAGCATTTTACATGTGATGCTAGTAAGTGATACTGGTCTGTAGTTTCCTTGGTCAGATTTTTCTCCTTTTTTAAATAGGGGGGTGACATTAGCTTCTTTCCAGTCCTTTGGTACTCTGCCCTGGTTAAGTGAAGCCTGAAAGAGTATTTTGAACACTGGGGCTAGCTCATTGCTTAGTTCTTTTAGTAATCTTGCTGGAATACCATCAGGTCCAGAAGCTTTGTTTGGTTTGGTGTTGGCTAATAGTTTTTGAATTCCATTTTCTTGTACTACTATATCTTCTATTTTGTCTACTTGGTTCAAATTCAGTAATATGTCTTTGTCTCCTGGGGCTGAGAATGCTGATGCAAAGTATTTGCTTAGGATGTTTGCTTTAGTTTCATTATCATTGTGTATTATGTTATGTTCATCATTTAATGGCGCTATGCCTGTTGTTTCCATTTTCTTAGACTTAATGTATGACCATAGGTTTTTGTTGTTATCTTTAGATATTACATTGTTTATGTATTCACTCTGCAGCTGTCTGCTTATTTTTGGGTTAAGTGTTTAATTTTTATATACTTTTTGTAAACTCTTTCTGCATTAGTTTCTTTAAATTTTCTATATAGGTTTTTCTTCTGTTTACAAAGCTTCTTTAGTCTATTATTAAACCAGCATTTATTTATTTTGTTTAGTGTGCATTTAGTTGGTATATGATTTTCTATAATGCTTTTAAGATGGTTTTTAATGAAATTCCAGAGGTCATCGACTGGTTGGTTAATGTCTTTTTCTAATAAGAATGTTTGTTGAAAGTTTAATGCAGCTTGGTGTAGACAAGACAAGACTGAAGGATGCAATCAGTAGAAGACAATGGCCATGGCTGGGACACAACGGATGGACAACTCTTGACGACCAGTTAGGTGACAGACTAAGAGAAGCCTGTGGAGTTTTACAACAATAAAAATTTAAGTTTCTTCTCTCTAATTGGAAATGAAAAGTTCAATATTTACTATGCACTTCTGTCACTTGAAAGCGTAAGCATTTTAATGTTTCAACTGCAATTTTAATGTAAGTTGTGCAACAGATACTTGAAGAAAGATTCCTCATAACTAAGTGTCCCTGCGTGTGATTTACTACAAGTGTCACTGTGTGTGTGTGTATAGCACTTTGCAACTACAGATATTGCTATGTTCATATTGTGAATTTTTTATATAAATTTGTATTAAGCCAACGACTTTAGAGAGACAATATTTTGTCAACTCGTTAGATATTTCAAAGACAACATATTTAAAGTAGGACATAATTGAATTGGCATTCGTATGACTCATTGTGTGGACTTAGTCGTATGACTCATTGTGTGGACTTAGTCGTAAGGCTCATTGTGTGGACTTAGTCGTATGACTCATTTTGTGGACTTAGTCGTATGACTCATTGTGTGCACTTAGTCGTACGACTCATTGTGTGCACTTAGTCGTATGACTCATTGTGTGCACTTAGTCGTATGACTCATTGTGTGGACTTAGTCGTATGACTCATCGTGTGGACTTAGTCGTATGACTCATCGTGTGCACTTAGTTTTATGACTCATTGTGTGCACTTAGTCGTATGACTCATTGTGTGGACTTAGTCGTATGACTCATCATGTGCACTTAGACGTATGACTCATTGTTTGGACCTAGTCGAATGACTCATTGTGTGCACTTAGTCGTATGACTCATTGTGTGGACTTAGTCGTATGACTCATTGTGTGGACCTAGTCGAATGACTCATTGTGTGCACTTAGTCGTATGACTCATCGTGTGGACTTAGTCGTATGACTCATCGTGTGCACTTAGTCGTATGACTCATTGTGTGCACTTAGTCGTATGACTCATTGTGTGGACTTAGTCGTATGACTCATTGTGTGGACTTAGTCGTATGACTCATTGTGTGGACCTATTCGTATGACTCATTGTGTGGACCTAGTCGAATGACTCATTGTGTGCACTTAGTCGTATGACTCATTGTGTGGACTTAGTCGTAAGACTCATTGTGTGGACCTAGTCCTATGACTCATTGTGTGGACTTAGTCGTATGACTCATCGTGTGCACTTAGTCGTATGACTCATTGTGTGCACTTAGTCGTATGACTCATTGTGTGGACTTAGTCGTATGACTCATCGTGTGCACTTAGTCGTATGACTCATTGTGTGGACCTATTCGTATGACTCATTGTGTGCACTTAGTCGTATGACTCATTGTGTGCACTTAGTCGTATGACTCATTGTGTGGATTTAGTCCTTGTCTCAGTTTTACTCGGGAAGAAATGATGTGATAAGAAAAATTTCATTATGCAGTTTCTTTTCAGAATCTAGCAAAAATCTTATCTCTAGCAAAGGAGATTTATCAGACTGGTAGGTGCGATTAGGCATTAATGGAATTTTTAAAAGATAATTAGAAATCACGAGTCTATGTAAATGAGCTGTACGCCCCTATAATGAGGATATGTCAGAACTGCGCGCTATAAAAGTAGTTTTTTTTATTTTTGAAACTTATAACTAAAACGAAGTTCGTATCAAAATTCTTTAAAAAAAACAACAACATTTGAATCAGTATTCTATTCAATGAGTTAATTAATAAATGGAAAATATATTTTGCAATATTGACACTTTTACCACTGTTGCCTTTGATGCACTTTTTTTGTACCAATGCGCGAATCTCTGAATGAGGCTTGATTTATGGATGAAGAAGTCTATGACCTTTTAAAAAGAAGTTACCTCCTATAAAGTTTTTCATTGAAAAGTGGTGTAATTTTTGGAAAAATCTGCTTGCATATATAATTTTTAAAAAATTAGATGGTTGACTTTTGGAAAAGAAAAAAGTAGCCGTTGCATCAGAACTTTGAATGATCCAAAATATCATGATGTTCGATTTTCATTTTCTCTTCTAGATTCTGAGATCTAAACTGGACGCACGAACAGACAGGCTACACAAAACGAATAGCGTCTTTTCCCCTTTCCGGGTCCACTAATAAAAAATAATAACTTTTTGATCTAAAATAATGTTTTAAAATTTAAGCATAAATGGGATCATTGAATTTATGTGTGATATTTTATATTACATCATTGTTTGTTGTTGTTGTTTTGTGGAAACTACTATAGTCAGGATATGACGTAATAACATAAGAGTTTGATGTTCTATTGACAAAAATATAAAGTTCATTACTGTGTTCATGAACAATATTACCTTTTGTAGCTAAGAATAAAAGAGGAACTCTGGGTATGGATAAAAGACCTCAATACTACACGAAGCAGGTCTCACACTTTATCTGGCCTCACACTTAGCAAAAGATTGTCTGCTACACCTCCCCGCGACAAGAATGGGGTTTAAAGTCAAACCATGTAGATCTAGATTCTAGATCCTATAACTTGTTCATTGCTATGTCGGGCAATTATTTGGCACAACTTATCATAACAAGCGTCTTTCTCATTCACAACACCAGTCCGCCAGGTGCGAGATAACTAGCAGGGAACAAGGGGAACAACTCGTTCAGCCTCTACGTGTGTTAGCCTTGTAGATATGGGGCTACATTTACAACCTGCCTTTATAAGCAGAATGTTAACAAGTTCATCATACTTTTATAGAATGCACACAAAAAAAGCGATGCCTATTATAGGTTATTCTAACCAAAGATAAGAATTTAGAATGAGAACTATGCACAACAAAATGAGACAACATATGTTCTGGAAGTTAAAAATTGAAACTATCTAAACCTGCCCTTGTGGAGCATCACCAGAGAAAGACAACTATGTCCTTCAAGCCTGCATGCTCTATCGAGAAGCCCGAACCAAACGCTGGTCCCGAGACCCTCCTATAGACGAAAAACTATGGAGAACTGTATGATTTGAATGCCGAAATGATACAGAGCTTGGGGATTTCTACCACGTTCCAGTAACATTTAATGACCTGATGAAATTATTTCAAGTGACTAAGAATATTTGTTACAGTTACAAGACACTTAAAATTTAAAAAAAATAAACACATTTGTATGACATTTTAAATGTAAGTGTATCACAATGGAAGATAATTTCAAATATTAAATTTACATTAAGTGTATTGTATTTAATAATTAACGGGTTTTTATTATTTATAAAACAGTGCTCGCAAACTGCAGGTGGTGAAACTCAAGCGGCTCTTTCACTCCTTGGCTGCAGCTCTTCTACAAAATGGTTAGTACAGGAACGGAATATTGTTTATTGCTTTGTCAGAGACGAGTAAATATGTTTAAAACATGTCTACAAAAAAGAAGGCTGATTTTTAGGAAGCACCAAATGCACGGAGAACCGCTCACAAAACTAAACTTTATAAAAAGTTAAAATAAGATCATATTTTTCAATGACAAACTCGAGATTGTACTATTAATCCTAATTATTTCCAATAAATTAAAAAAAGTGATCTTCAGGTCGATAGGATAGGAAAAATCGTCGGGTTATTGATTTAGAGTTTAGACTATGGCAAAAGTGTGAGTAAATAATAGTGACAGTATGAGTCATGAACATAGCCAGGGGTGGGAATTTGGGGTTCAACCCCCCCCCCCCTGCGGAGGCAAGGGGTTCGAAATTTAGTAACAGTTTTTTTGGTTTGATTTTGTTTATTTTAGGTGAGATTTTAATACTAAACCATAACTTGCCCCAGCACAGCCAAGAGGGAGGTTGAGTTTAAAACCCTCTACCAGGGGGGTTTGCAGTTAAATCCCCTTCTTCTATACAACAAAACAAAACAAAAAATAATGCAAACGACAATCCCCGAATTCCAAGAGCAAAGCCAAGGAAGATTATGATTTTAAAACCTCCTCCGGAATTATCGATAAAACCGCTCTTCAATATGAGACTATCCATTCATCAGTCACCAGATTCAATGAGCGTAGCCAAGAGGAGTTTTGTATTTAAAACCCCCATCCAGCGGGGTTTGTAGCTAAAACCCACCTCTTCAATATAAAAAGCAAATTACGCACTCAAAACGCTATGAGCATAGCCAATGGGGTTGAGTTTAAACCATCCTTTAGCGGGGTTTGAAGCTAAATAATATCTCTTCAATTAAAAAAAAAACCAATTACGCACTCAAAATGCTATGAGCGTTGCCAAAGGGGGTTTTGAGATTAAACCCCCTTCAGCGGGGTTTGAACCCAAAAAATACCTCTTCAATATAAAAAAAAGCCAATTACACACTAAATATTCGATGAGGGTAGCATCTTTCATTCGGTTTAACAGAATGCGGTTAAACACTTTCCCTGGAATGGACAGTAGTGTTATCCCTCGATAGTTGGAGCAGAACCTAAGATAGCCTTTCTTTGGGAGTTTGATGAGGTAGCTTTCCTTCCACTCTGGTGGCACTGCTTCTTTTTCCCATATCTTGCAGAAGAGAGGGTAGAGTAACTTCACACTGGTATCAATGTCTGCCTTTAGCGCCGCAACTGGGATGTTGTCAGGTCCTGCAGATTTGCCATTCTTCAATTGCTTGATTGCGCTGCGAATTTCTTCCTTGGTGGGTGCACTGCACTTGATAGGTAGGTCTCTTGTATCTGGCTGTATCTCTGGTGAGTTTGCAGGAGTAGGTTTGTTAAGAAGCTCCTGGAAATGCTCAATCCATTTCTTCTTTTGTCCTACTTCATCACACACACACACGCAAATATATAAATATTAATTATATATATATATATATATATATATATATATATATATATATTATCCATAAGGAATATTTATTATCCATAAGGAATTTGTGTAACAATTTGTGCATTAACCTAAGAAAACATTATAACTATAGAAAACCAATGCTTTTAAATTTCTGTATGTTATTTTTTTTGATTTTAGTGAATGTCATTTAGCTGACAAAAAAAACAACAGCTCAATAGGCCTGGCTGTTGAAGATTGCACAACAATAGAAAGCTCACTCCAGTGATATAGCACGAAAGTGTTTTTGACCCTTCCTACAATTACTAATTATTGTGTAATAAGCGTAATTAAGTGCATTTGTTATGTCTCCCCCTCAACCATTAGAAAAAATAGAACAGAGAAATATTACCAATACAAAACATAACAGATACAATAACAATACAAAACATGACCATTCATGATTCTAACAAGTCTACCATTAATTCCTTTTTTTAAGCTCTATTTTTTATATGTATTTTCGTATTTCTTTTTACAACTGCTTCTACTGACTTCAATTAAATTTAATATAAAAAAAAACTGACATAATTGAAATAATGTTAAGGTAATTGCCAAGGAAAATGTTTTTTAAAACTTATTATTACAATGACTCAATTCAATTGGTAACTTCGTAGAAAAAAAAAACCTTCTCGGTGAAAACTTTCGGGTGGAACCTGGACATTTTTTTTCTAATTCCCCTTTCAGATCTTGAGATCTATGGGGCAGATGATATAAAGGGCATCTGTTTCTGTAACCTGCTGTTAACAAGGGTGTCATATGGCCAGCACAACGACCAACCGCCTTTCCATGTCCCCCAACTAATGTCAGGTACCCCTAAGACCTTGGTAGGACTCAAAGGCTCCCGAAGATCACGAAATAAAAGTCTTCACCAACATTTGAATAGCGCTTTACCGCTCAGCCACCGCGCCTAAGAAAAGTGGACACGGATCTCCTGGAAATTTTTCCATTTGTTTTAAATTGAACATTTATTAGTTCTTGAGAGAGAAATAAAATAACCGCTGTATAAGCTGTATAAAGAAGGCATTGTGTTTTTACTTTTCAAGTATTTTTAGCGGCCCCCCGAAGGGGGAAAAGACGCTATTAGTTTTGTGTAGCCTGTCTGTCCGTCCGTCCGTCCCATTTAGATCTCAGAAACTAGAAGAGAAAATGAAAAATCGGACATCATGATATTTTAGATCATTCAAACTTCTGAGGCAAAGGCTACTTTTTCTTTTCCGAAGTGAACCATCTAATTTTTTAAATTATATATGCAAGCAGATTTTTCCAAAAATTACACCACTTTTAAATGAAAAACTTCAGGGGAGGTAAGTCTTTTAAAAAGGTCACAGACTTCATTAATAATTCAAGCTTCATTCATAGATTCGCGCATTGGTACAAAACATTTGAATCTAAGGTCACAATGGTAAAAGTGTCAATGGATCATTATAAAATATATTTTCCATTTATTAACTAACTACTTTTATAGCGCAGTTTTGACATATCCTCATTATGGGGGCATACACTTGACAGTGACAGTCTAAATAAGACTAAATAGAGCCCAGATCTACATAATTATAATACTAGTTCTAGTCTAGATATAGTAGATTCTATATCAAGATTCTAAATCTAGATCTAGTTCTAGACTTAGATATAGACTTAGATCTAGATATAGACTTAGATCTAACTCTAGATTTAGACTTAAAGACTTAGATCTATTTCTAGATCTAGGCTTAGATCTAGTTCTAGACCTAGCCTTAGGTCTTGAATCTAGATTTAGATCTAAAACTAGGTCTAGATCTAGCTAGATCTATGTCTAGTTTGTATGACAAATGACAATGGAGATATTAATTTGTATTTGCGAGGGGAAAGTCTTCTTGTCATGTGTACACAATTGTAGCTTAAATATAGGTAAAGAAATTTTTTTTCGTGTTGCTAATGTATCTATTTTTGTTAGAAGAATTAATATTTTTTAGTTTCTCTTTATTTCATGTAATATGTTATTAATTTTGAATGTATGGATTAGGTTAATAATTATTATTATTAAAAAATATAAGTTAACTCTAAATGAATATATGGAGATGCTATGGCTGAGGGGTAAAGCACTTGGAACTGGAAGTCCCGTGTTCGAATCCTGGTGAAGACTCTAGGGGACCACTTCGGGGGCCGATTTTGAGTTTGTCACACAAACTGTCTTTGTAACCTTGTTTTGTTTGTTTTTTTACATTTTAAGAGAAAAAGCGGGAAAATATGTAAGGGAAATATGTGTATTTAATATATATATATATATATATATATATATATATATATATATTGTCATTTATTTTGCCAATGACAATGGCCAAAGGCTACTTGAGTTCTGTAGCTCTCATGAACTGTGTGTAACAAATACATTCTTCTCTGGCAAGGAACGCCATAAAGTCTCTTGGCAGCACCCACGCTCAAAAAGGTGGCACCAGCTTGACCTCTGCATCACCCGAAGGATGGATCTGAAAAGTGTCATCCACACCCGTTCATACCATAGTGCGGACTGCAACTCAGACCACTCACTAGTGCTAAGCAAAATCAAACTACTTCTCAAGAAGGCTTACACTTCCACTCAACCCAGAACTAGGCGAATTAACGTCAACCATGTAGGTGACCCAGAGAAGTGTGCACTCTTTGGCGAGCTCCTGAACAGTTCAATCCCCTCGTTAAGTGATGAAGAAGACATCTCGATCAGATGGGAGAAATTAAGAGACGTAATCTACAGTTCGGCAATCACCGCCTTTGGGCCTCAAAAACACAAAAATGTAGACTGGTTTGAGGCGAATCTAGCACATATGGAACCTTGCATCGAGAAAAAACGATCTGCACACCTCGCTCACAAGACAAAGCCTAATCCAAAATCTCTGGAGGCCTTCAAAAGTGCTAATAAAGAGGCAAAACAAATGGCTAGAAAATGTGCTAACAACTTCTGGAGGGATACCTGCAACAGAATCCAAGACAGTCTCCACTCAGGAAATAGCAAAGCTCTATTTGATGTCATTAAAGCGGCCCTGGGTCCAGCAGTGTCTAAGCCTGCCCCCCTTCTATCCAAATCAGGAGAAAAAATTACAGATCAAACCAAGCAGCTAGAACGATGGACAGAACACTACCTCGAAGTCTATGCCACACAGAATACAGTAGACGATGTCGCCCTGGCTTCTCTACCAGATCTTCCAGTACTGGAATGCCTAGATGAGCTTCCGAGCCTTAGTGACCTCAAAAAAGCCATTAACTGCTTAAAAAAATAGAAAATCTCCTGGGAGTGATGGTATCCCAGTGGAAGTAGTGAAAATCAACAAATAACTCCTGCTCCCTGAACTCTATATTCTCCTCTGCCGCTGTTGGGAATCAGGTCATGTCCCACAGGACATGCGTGACGCAACTATAGTCACAATATACAAGAACAAAGGGGATCGGAGTGATTGCAACAACTATAGGGGTATCTCTCTCCTCAGTATAGTGGGCAAGATCTTTGCTAGAGTGGCACTATCCAGGCTGCAAGTGATAGCTTCTAGAGTCTACCCAGAGTCTCAGTGTGGATTCAGGAGTGGTAGGTCCACTATAGACATGATATCTTCTCTACGACTACTGCAGGAGAAATTTAGAGAGAGAGACAGACCCCTTTACATTGTTTTTGTCGATCTGACTAAAGCTTTTGACATGGTCAGCAGAAGTGGCCTTTTCAAACTCCTGAGGAAAATAGGTTGCCCTCCCAAACTACTGAAGTTAATTGAATGTTTTCACGAGGAAACTAAATGTACTGTCAAATTCAATGGAGCCCAATCAGCACCTTTTGAGGTTTGCAGTGGTGTCAAGCAGGGATGTGTGCTCGCACCTACTCTGTTTGGCATATTCTTCTCCTGTCTACTGCATTATGCGTACAGCGACATAAACGAAGGTGTGTTTCTCCATACAAGATCCTCTGGAAAACTATTTAATGTATCAAGGCTGCGGGCAAAAACCAAGGTTAGGAAGCTACTCGTCAGGGAACTCCTGTATGCTGATGATGCAGCTATTGTGGCTGATTCTGATATTCAGCTACAGTCCATGGTTGACAAACTATCTGCTGCTTGCCAGAAGTTCGGCTTAAACATCAGTCAAAGCAAGACTAAGATACTTGTCCAAAACACAAACACTGCACCTCAAGTAAGCATTAATGGCCAACCACTAGAAATTGTTGATCACTTTTGTTACCTTGGCTCCATCATATCCAACAACACTCTACTGGATAAAGACATAAACAACAGGATAGCCAAGGCAATGGCCACCATGTCACGGTTGCAGAAAAGAGTCTGGGACAACATATTGCTGACTAGCAGTACTAAAGCCCTAGTCTACCGGACTTGTGTGTTGAGCACCTTGCTGTACGGAAGTGAAACATGGTCAACCTACTCATGGCAGGAAAAAAAGCTGAATGTCTTCCACCTCCGATGCCTAAGGCGGATCTTTAAAATAAGGTGGCAAGATAAGATAACAAATGAGGAAGTGCTACATAGAGCAGGATGCCAGGACATCCGCTCTGTTATCAGCAGCAGACGCCTTGGCTGGCTTGGCCACGTTCGTAGAATGCCAGTAGGTCGACTTCCACAGGACATCCTGTATGGCGATCTAATTGAAGGCAGGAGAGCCGCTGGTCGCCCACTTTTACGTTATACGGATGTATGCAAACGCGACATGAAGCTCTTCAAAATCGACACTGGCAACTGGGAAGAGGTGGCACTGGACAGATCCACATGGAGAGAGAGCATAAAGGAAGGGTCACAGATTGCAGATGTCATACACAACAGAAGCAGAAAGAAGGGTGAAAATGCAATGGCGCCTGGTGATTTTATATGCCCAACCTGTGATCGCAGCTGTGTATCAAGGATTGGCCTCTTTAGTCACACAAGAAGTTGCAAAGGGAAAAGATCGTCTCACGAGACGTAAAATGCCACTGATCGATATATATATATATATATATATATATATAACATATGTGACAAGTAAAAATGTGTCTCTAGTCTAATACATAATCCCTTCCATCCCCAACCTACTTGGTTGAGATAGTGGACACGCCTATGTAAAACACTTAGTTTTGTAAACAGTACAGATAATTAACTTTTTTTTTTAGTTTTGGGGGTGAAATGGGGGTGTATTTACACATGTTCTAAAAAAGAAATATCTGTTTGTGTGTAATTCAATGTTGCCATTACGTCAATCCACATAATTATAAAGTAGGTCTAGAAAGAAAAAAGGCAGGTAAAAAACAACTTTCTGTCTCTCCAGGCCCGGAACAAAGCTTTGTTATGAAGTCTAATTTGAACACCGCAACGTAATCTCATAAGATAAGGGCGTATCTCTACGTCTGAGGCCAGCGCTTTCATCTGCTGTTTCTTTTTTTTACTTTAAACACGGTCGGTCCTGCTCAGTCTCAGACAAAAGAGCCTCCCCATTTCCTACTCCCCCACGGCACGTTTCTGCTATCTCTGTCCACAATGGCTGACTTATCCTTTAGCTCATTGTCCTAGGACGTTGTATTTCGCAATTATGTCAGTTTGTGTATCATACGGTGTAAATAATTCTAACCGGATCAAACCCAGATTTATGACTAGGTTAGTTATATTGCAAAAAAAAAAAAAAAGTTTTAAAAAGTCCCCCACACTTTGCCATCTACAGGGCAGATGAGGACTATGTGTACCAACGGTTTATGAGGGTGTCATGTGGCCAATACAACGACGAACCTCCTTTGCTTTTCCAAACTATTGTCAGGTACCCATTACAATTGGATGGATCCATTCAAGGGGCACCCTAAAAATCCCGAAATTCGGTTCGGAAAGCAAGCGCTCTACGATTCAGCCACCTCACCCCTTTATATTGTATATATTATATTAGACTCTAGTGTATTGGAATGGCACTACAAGACTCTAATGTATTAGAATGGCACTACAAGACTCTAGTGTATTGGAATGACACTACAAGACTCTAATGTATTAGAATGACACTACAAGACTCTAGTGTATTGGAATGGCACTACAAGACTCTAGTGTATTGGAATGGCACTACAAGACTCTAATGTATTAGAATGACACTACAAGACTCTAGTGTATTGGAATGGCACTACAAGACTCTAGTGTATTGGAATGACACTACAAGACTCTAATGTATTGGAATGGCAATACAAGACTCTAGTGTATTAGAATGGCACTACAAGACTCTAATGTATTAGAATGGCACTACAAGACTCTAGTGTATTGGAATGACACTACAAGACTCTAGTGTATTAGAATGGCACTACAAGACTCTAATGTATTAGAATGGCACTACAAGACTCTAGTGTATTGGAATGACACTACAAGACTCTAATGTATTAGAATGACACTACAAGACTCTAATGTATTAGAATGACACTACAAGACTCTAGTGTATTGGAATGGCACTACAAGACTCTAGTATATTGGAATGACACTACAAGACTCTAGTGTATTGGAATGGCACTACAAGACTCTAGTGTATTAGAATGGCACGACAAGACTCTAATGTATTGGAATGGACTACAAGACTCTAATATATTGGAATGGCACTACAAGACTCTAATGTATTAGAATGGCACTACAAGACTCTAATGTATTAGAATGGCACTACAAGACTCTAGTGTATTGGAATGACACTACAAGACTCTAGTGTATTAGAATGGCACTACAAGACTCTAATGTATTAGAATGGCACTACAAGACTCTAGTGTATTAGAATGGCACTACAAGACTCTAGTGTATTGGAATGGCACTACAAGACTCTAATGTATTGGAATGGCACTACAAGACTCTAGTGTATTGGAATGGCACTAATCAACTAAGCAAGCAAAATATTTTTTTAAACTTATCTATGAGGAAGAACTCAACATTTCAAGCCATATCTCTCAGTAATGTATGATTTACTTCTCTTTTTAAATGTCAAACATAATAAATAAAAAAAAACTTTTTAAATGATTAATTTTTTGTCAATTGATTCATGTTTTGTTGGGCACAATGAATAATTGTATAAAGTTTCAACTTGAGGACGGGAAGTGGGAGAACTAACAGGTACAAAAAGTAGACAAGACAGACAGGCAGGGTTTATGTAAGCTTTCTAAATATATGATATACCCAATTTATTTATTTTTAAATTCTATTGCATTGCAAGTAGTTCTATATGGTAGCATAAGCGTTTCCGTTCAAAGTTGTTTCCTTTGATATACGCCTACATACTCCCCGTTTCAATGGCTTGGATGTGGGGGGCAAGTGTTAGACGTCGTCAAATGCCGCGCCGGATATACTTATGGTCAACACTAGCTATGGATTAGGGCCCTCAAGAAATATTAAGCACTGACATATAATATAAAGGGCCACATAGCTTAAATAGCTCATGGCTTGTTCAAATTTAAATACGACACTGGTCAAATGGGGGCGGGGAGAGGTTCCAGACCCAGATTACTGTGAAAATTAATGTGTACACTAATACAAAACTAAAGATTAAGTCCAGTATTGGTGATAAAATTTGCAAAAAGTATTGTTTGCAGAGGGTAATTTAATCACAAAAACAAAAGTCGATTGATTGTTTCTGTAGCGACCTCAGGTCTAAAACCGTGCTCAGGTTTAAAAGAAAATTTCCCTCGACTCGAGAGGCTCGGACACCAGGATGTAGCTTCAATACTTCGTGATTTCCCATTGTAGTCTATAAATTAAAGTACTGGGAGTCACATTGGTTGAGTAATAATACAAGCACCCAATTGACGGGAGACGATGGGACGACACGTAGACTGAGTGTACTTGGGGATGTTATGACATTCGCTCCGTGATTGTTTTGATTCGCCTTTGAAGCTTATAATATGTCACAACAGAGACAGCGTGGCCTGAAGCCTTGTGTCCATGAGAACATGTACAATTTGAAATGTTTCATTGCTTTCTAGAGTCTACTATAACTGGGCCTGTGTTGCGTCTTGTTAGGGTCTTTGCACTCTAGGTGTAACTACGCAAGGACATTATTCGCGGAATTTCTTCAAATGACGTCTTATGGTTCAAAAGGATCACTCTACCCCTAATTTTTTAATTTCATAAACAATTTATGAAAACAAAAAATCAATAAACATTCATATTTATAAATATTTTATTTAATAATAAAAGTTTATTTCTCTTTACAAAATTAAATACAGAAATACAGAAATTAAAATCTACAAAAAGTATCACTCAATCTATTACCAACATTCTATATTGCGACATAGAGGAGAAGGGAGGTTAATCTTTATCATTACGACGTAGCAATAAGTAGAAATTTCTTTTCTAATTGTACCTGCCATAAATACAGCTATTTAACCGAGTGCTAGACCTCTTCTTTCAACTTTGAGATGTCAGAACAGAAGAACGTTTTGTTAACAGAATTTTTTTTAAAGTCTTATGTTTAAAAACTCGATTGAGACACTTCAAGACAGCATCTATTCGAATAAAAAGATTGTTAAACTACGTCTAGAGATTGGAAGATTAATGATAATATTAACCAAAAAGAGACAAGAGTATGAGTATGAAAAAAAAAAGATAATACTATCCCATTAATGAATGTAAGTGCTAGATCCACGGATTTCTAATCAAATAGTTTTAGGTCAATTTCGTTTTTTGTACCTTTCCTTTATGTGGCCCGCGACATCAGTGTCGGAAATTAAAATGGCCCGCAGGTCGATATATGTTGGGCATCACTGATTTAGAATAAAGTATGTAGCCTTCAATGTTTCCTTAGTGCTTTGAACGACAAAGAAAGGTAACTCACTAGGACACTCATTTTCCTATCAACACAGTGCTATTATGTTCATTACAATTATGTTTTTGTTTTTACAAGCTTAGGCCCATACAGGCCTATCAACTCTGTCTGTCTGTCTGTCTGTCAGATAAAAAAGTGTGCACACGTTATTAATTATTATTTATGTTATAATATTAATATTATTATGTTTATTAGCTATAACCAAGATATCAAACAAATTTGTTTTTATATTTGTTATGACTCGAAACATCTTTTAATATTCAGAGGACCAAAAGTTTAGACAAATTTAGACATTTAGACAACCCCAAACAGGACATGAATTCATGATAATGGACCAAATGGACAACGAAATTGTTAAAAAAATAGAACAAAAAAAAACAACAACACTATCTCAATATGAACAAGATTGTGATTTATAGAATATTCTTTAACTAATAAATTTATTCTGAAAATGAGTTATATTCAAAATTATAAAAAATTTTAAGCTCTTCATGTACATACTTACTTTGTACATTTTTGTAACTCTAGCAGACCCCAGAGAATTCCTAATGGTATAGGATGGAGGTCTTTTGTCTTAGGTTCTTAAGGGAAAAATTGTTGCAAAAATAATAATAATAATAAAAATGAATTTAAATAACTCATAAGTCTTTAAAAAAAAAAAAAAAGTCCTCATTTTATAGACCTTTGCTGTCATTATTTTATGGACCCTTGCTGTCATCAGTTTGTGGACCTCTGCTGTCCTCATTTTGTAGACCTTTGCTGTCCTCATTTTGTAGACCTTTGCTGTCATCATTTTATGGACCTTTGCTGTCACCATTGTATGGACCTGTGCTGTCATCATATTGTGGACCTTTGCTGTCCTCTTTTTGTTGACCTTTGCTGTCATCACTTTGTAGACCTTTGCTGTCATCATTTTATGGACCTTTGCTGTCATCATTTTATGGACCGCTGATGTCATCACTTTATGGACCTTTGCTTTCATCATTTTTTGGACCTTTGCTTTCATCATTTTTTGGATCTTTGCTGTCATCATTTTATGGACCTTTGCTGTCATGATTTTATGGACCGCTGATGTCATCATTTTATGGACCTTTGCTGCAGCATACTCTACGATCATGCTGGAAATCCTGGAATGTGTGTTTGAAGCTATTTCCTTCATAAAAATGTTGTTGTTATGAAATATTCTTTGTATTATTACTAATATAAATTAATATGTTATGTGTTTTCTTTAAAAAGTCTACTCGATGTCCATGATGAAAATCATGAATTGTGCTTTTGAAACTATGCCTTCACAAAATTTTGTTTTTATTAAATATTCTTTGTATTATTATTGATATAAAAATATATAATGTCTTTTCTTTTGAATAAAATCTTATTTAAAAAAAAAAAGGAGGCCCAAAAAAGAGGCTAAGGCCCAGAAAAGAGGTGAATGAAATACCCAAAAAAGAGGCAAAGAAAAGAGGCAAAAGCCCAAGGATTCCTAGGATGTAAACAGCTCGACAACTGAAGTCAAAAGCTAAAAAAGCTGAGGTATCCTAAAAAAAAAAGAAAACAAAAAGAAAAAGAAAAAAAAAAAGAAAAAAAAAGAGAAAAAAAAAAAAAGATGATTTCCCTGTAAATAAATCTATCAAACGAATGCACATGGATGATGTGCGAACCATTTCTGGAAAAAAGACTTTCACATTACTTGGTGGGAGACCGTGAAACTATTTGTGTTTGTCTTGTATGTTTTTGGCAATGTAAACCTTTGGAATTACTGAATTTAAATAATCATTAGACCATAATGACCAAACTCATAAGCCCAAGCTCAGACATTTTGTTATACAGTTAAGGATTATTTTGTTTAGGGAACCAATACACATCACTGTCTAGACATATGGGGATTCTAGCAGACCTTCAAATCTACCAGTAAGACAGACCACAATGTGTAGGTCCCCTTTTGGATGTCTACGTTTTGTGACTGATTACTTATTTACACTTTTTTTTGTTAATGTTTTGTTGTTGTTTTTTTTTTTTTGTTGTTGTTGTTGTTTTTTTTTGGGGGGTGGGGGTGGGGGGGTGGAGGGTATACTTTCTGATTTGTGTCTTCCTTGTACGCAGACGATGTGCATTCTTCCTTGTACGCAGACGATGTGCATCTTATCTGATGTAGGAATTCAGTCTTTAATTAATTTAATTATATCAATAGGGGGCGCAGTGGCTGAGCGGTAAAGCGCTTGGCTTCCAAACCGGGGATCCCAGGTTCTAATTCTGGTGAAGACTGGGATTTTTAATTTCGGGATCTTTGGGCGCCATCCAGGTCTAATGGGTACCTGGCGTTATTTGGGGAAAAGTAAATGCGGTTGGTCGTACGCTGACCACATGACACCCTCGTTAAACGTAGGCCCACTGGCGGATCCAGAACTTTTGAGTGGGGGGGGCGATTTTTTTCCAAACCCTAACCCTAATGCCCAGTAAACCCTAACCCTATGCATAAACGTGCATATATATATATATATATATATATATATATATTATATGAGAATTTTTAAAAAGCAGCATTTCTAACCCTTTGGTGAAAAACAAAACAACTGGGGCATCGCTATAAGGTTTTCAAGTGGGGTTCGGGGCGAAGCCCCGACGACAAAAGCGTTTTCTTGCTTTTTTCACTGCAGAAAAGTATTCTGCTGACATTTACAGCTCATTATCCATCAGTGAAGTTCGGGGCGAAGCCCCGCCGCCAAAAGCGTTTTCTTGCATTCTTCATTGCAGTAACGCATTCTCCTGACATCTACAACTCATTATTCATCAATGGAGTTCGGGGCGAAGCCCCGCCGCCAAAAGCTTTTTGTTGCATTCTTCATTGCAGTAACGCATTCTCCTAACATCTACAGCTCATTATTCATCCAATGAGTTCGGGGCGAAGCCCCGCCGCCAAAAGAGTTTTCCTGCATACTTCACAGAAGAAAGGTATTCTCCTGACCTAAAACTCATTATTCATACTATTAAAAAAGGACCTTTTGAATAATGTTGTACTTATAATATTCTAATATCAATTTATAGGCCCTTAATACATTGCAAAAAATCCGATTTGTTCCTTGAAAAGATAAGAAACCCTACATATTTAGATTTTGGCTTTGAGGATCTCCGCCGAAAAAAAATTATTCGATAAATAATATTCAATAAAATCAAAGTATAAATTGTGAATTATAGTCCCAAATTTATTTAACTAGAAAAATATCAGATTGAGTAAAGGTTAGAAAAAGGCGACTATGAAAAAAATGATTTGGGTTTAGAACTCATCTCAATCGTGACTCTTATACTGAAAAATTTCGTTTGAATTCTAATTTTTTGAATGCAAAGTCTTTCTTAAAATAGTTATGATAAATTCATGTGAAATTACATAAACTCTGTCTGGAAATGGGAGGGGCGGTAGAGTGAAAACGATTAATCCTCGCTCCTTTAATAATTTCTGCTAAAGATTGCATTTGGCATTAAAGAATAGGGGTGTGGCGACTCGATGTAAGAATTTAATTTATAGTATATATAAATTATATTAGTGACAGATGTTTTTGTTTTGTAATTTCCTAACTGTAATATAAAAAGAAAAAGTATTGGTTTGTCCGATGGGGGAAAGGCGATTGCATGAATCGCCCCTCCCACCTGGTACAACCCTTTTTCATTTAAATTTTACTAATGTTAAAATTTGAGATTAGAGTGTGGTACGACATAATATACAATGAGTTCACATATCAATATGTAGTTTATATTATATAGATATTCAACTAATTTTGTTCACAATCTATGATTCTCCACAAAAATAGGACCGCCCCCCCCCCACTCAGAGGGCTAGAGTGGGGAGGGCAGTACATGCAATTTCCCCCTCCCCCAACCTCACCGAAACGGCCAAGATACAAGAAGGCGAGCGACATAATATAAATCTATATATTAATTCAACTAATTTTGTTCACAAACTATGATTTCTCCATTAAAGTAGGACCGCCCCCCCCTCAAAAGGTTTAGGTGGCAAGGGCAGTAGAGATAAATTGGCAAACAGGGAACGACATAATACAAAGATCGGATAAAATATCAATAACAAGTTTTAATCACATAGATATGTAATTGATTCTGTTAGCAAGCTGTGATTTCTACAAAGAAATTGGACCGCCCCCCCCCAATCGAAAGTTTATGGGGGGGGGCGGGATTGATACCATCGCCCCCTCCCGACCCCACCAAATCGGCCAACATACTAGAGGGGGGGGGGGCGAAATAATCTAAAAATAGGTTGAAATATAAATAATTAGTATATATTATTAACATAAGTAATGAATTCGTATACAAATTGTGTGAATTCTATACTAAAATTCGTCCGCCCCCCCCCTTCGGGGGGGGGGTCGGCCGAGTGGGGGGGGGGCGATCGCCCCTACCGCCCCCCCCCCTGGATCCGCCAGTGCGTAGGCCACAGTAACAAATGGACTTTACATCATCTGCCCTATAAAAGGGGAACTTTTATATAAAATAGTAGGTCGACAATATATTAATTAGTGTACATATATATCTAATAGGGTTTGTTGCTGAACATAAAAATTATATATGTGTCAGACGCGAATAGCCCAATTTTCAGTAAAAGAAATTACAAAAGTCATTTCTCTATAGAAGAAGTTACGAAGGCTATATAAAATACAACCACAGACCTATATATACTACAATAAATATAGGTTTTTGATTTCTAGTTACGATTTATTTAGGTAGGTGCTGTTTTACTATTACATACCAAGTATTACAGTTTAGAAAAACCCAGGTTTGTTTCTTGCGCAACGCTATTAGCTAACACGGCGCCTTCGACACACACGGGTCACGGCTAACACCGCATATCATCTCTCCATTAGTATATTTAGATCTATAATCTAATTCTTGTCTAGATCTATATATAAAAATCGAATAGATCTAGTAATAGTATAGATTCTATCTTGAGACTAGATTGCCGAGTCTAGCCTATGCTATGCCTATACTAGCGTATAGTCAGTTTTTATTAGAAAAATGTCTAGATATTAATAAAGACTAACGTTTTTTAATTATTAGATATAAACATAGGACATAGATTTAATAATACTGTAATACGTTTACTATACTCTATACTTAATCTACTAGACTAGAGCTCTATCTATAGATCTATCTATAATTTAGTCAATCTAGATCTATACAATATTCATTATAATACTTCTACTTATAATGACTTATTTAATAAGTTGTACTTAGACTTAGATCTATTATAGTTTATTAATAGATTTACTTTTCAATGCCTAGACCTAATAATAAAATTGCGAAAGATGTCTATAATGACTGATTATTTTAATTTTTTTTTTATAGTAATAGTCCTACTAGATCTAGGTCTAAACTCTACTTAAATCTAGTCTAAAATAATGACTGTCTAAGACTCTAGATGATTGAGAAGTTCACTTATAGATGTTGTTAATAATACGGCATGTCGGCTGAAAGTATATAAAGTGCTTTTTTTTGTAAAAATAAAAAATAGGTGCCGGTACTCAGTGATAGATTGCCTAACTTTCAACTAATAATAAATTAACGTTGAATTACAAGAAAAGTAATCATTTTTCCCGACATTGAAAAAAGGTGCCGGTACCCAGTACCGGTGCGTACCGTCACAAAAATATATGTATATCTTAATCTTCTTTCATTTAATTTTTTTGCGGGGTTATTGCTACTTAATACATTGATACCGGATCGATTTAAATAGGGCCTAAGTATACAAGCAGGATTTCGAGCATTGGATAAATTTAATTTTGAAGTACAAAGTTTTATGGAAGAGTTGTTTCAAGTTTGTAACTTCTTAACTTCAGGCAAAAAATATCGAAGCCTACATTTTTACACTCATTTCTAAACAATTAGAAGAGATGGACTGACACATAGTGTAGCTTGTGTACATCTGCAAAAACACAAACTCTCTTTGTAATCTTATCAGTTAGACTTTCAAAAATATTTTTTTAAAAACTTAGTGATTATTTTTACTGTATAATTCTATTATTATTCCTTTTTAGAAAACTTGCCATATGACTTTGTCTAACAGAAAAAAAAATGAAACTTACGTCTATTTATACAGTTATTTTTAGTTACCTAGTAATATAAAATATATTGAACTAACACGTACATTCATTATAATGCAGTCATGTGATTTTTCGCTTATGAACATAGCATTATATAGGACCTATATTTTACAAAGGCTGCTTGGAGAAACCAGGTATACCCATTAGGAGAAAAATGACCCCTTTACACAAGAAAAATTTAAGAAACTAGAACAGACACAAAATAGACAGTGACATTCATAACAAAATAATATTCAAAATTGATTAGAGTAACACCTTTTTAAGTAATCATTTAAAGTTTAAAATCACTACAATTTTTTTCAACAATTATTTTGTGTATGAAATTGTGTATCGGAAAATGCCGGGTACTTGAAATAAGCTAGTCCTAAAAAAAACCCCACAGATCTTGGGTAAAATACTCATCAAATAAAGTACTGTAAATGTGTAGTTTTACGCGCTAGTTTCAGGTCTTTTCTTTTTATAGCCTCTATCGGGTTTGATCACAACTACCCTTATTTTTGTGCAGAATTTTTTTCTCTATCAGGCACACTTAAAATTATAGCATAATAATGTCAGTTTAATTTAAAGAGAGAACTGAAAAATGCAAAGATATATAAGGAAAAAAGCGACTTCCGGCCCAATACTTTTTAATCAAAGAAACGAAACGAACTAGTCCAACAAATCCTATTATATACAGTATAGCTAGCTGCGAGTTAAATGTTTACTTGATAAGATTTTATTTTCTTCCATTTATTAATTTCTGTCATTTAATTAGTGTGATGATGTCATACTTGGACTCAGCAGTGAGACGTCATCAGGAGACAGATGGTGACAAAGAAAGTTACGGACAGCGACAAAAAGCAATGGCGTGAGCTCTGCAAGAAAATCGTTCCAAACAAAGAGTTGCAGACTCCTCTGAGCCCTCCACCACCAAAACGAATGTCACCGTAACCTGCAGTCTATGTTAACGGGGAAGGCCTCTCGAGGCCTCACTTTCACATGAAAAGAATAGTTGTACGGGATGAAAAATAGTCCTTCTATCCCTAAATGATGCCAACTCGTAAGTTTGTGCAGGGATATGAATTGTAATTATCGAGATGATCTTCATTTTAGGCAAGCCATAGAAATAGAGCAGATTAACTAGATCAGTATGTAAAAGTATGTATGTTAACAGTATTGGACTACTGGCAAGTACAATCTGTTTGTCACTTCAGTCTTGAGACCGGGTGATTCTAACAGACCTCCTGGATGTCTTGGTGTCAACTGGTGGACATCTGCTTAGCCAATGTATCTCAGAGAACAAATTATCGTCCAATCAGACAGACTAGATGGAAAACGTTGTGTCAGATCTTATTGATTTGCTAATCTCACCCAGTGGCTTGAGTAAATCCTCTTAAATCTAGGCCATTTATGTCGCTATTGATTGCCATTGAAATATGAAATATGGATTCAATGACAACACCGGATGGCTCCATAAGTCAACATTACATTAATATAGCCCCGAAAAACATCCGGAAGTCAGCTTCAGGGTCCAAAAGTCAATTTTGGAGACCGAGAAAAAGGTGCAGAACAAGAGTCTCACAGTTTGAGAGAGGAGACACTCAAGTACATTGACTTATTAGATGATCCTTAGTTCTTTGGGATTTCATGCTTGGAGAACTAAAGTCGTGACTAGAACTGTGAAGAAGTTTCTTCTGTCTGAGGGAAACAATTAATATTTACATCACATAATATTCCATACGAAACCTGCTTTGTATTCTAAGAAGTTGACTCCCTAGTTATAACATTGGACAATGGCATTGGCTTTCCAAGGATTCTGATTTTTTTTTGGAGGAAGGGGGGGGGGAATAAAATGTTTTAGAATCTTGTAGAAGTCAAAAAAAGGTTTTATTTTCTTATTTAGTAAAAGTGGTATTTGTTACAATTTGCAGTTTAACGAGGTCAGAGACATATTCTTCCTTCAGGATCCTAAATTCAGGTTTCTTCTTTAAAGAAATGCACCCGTTGGGTCAACTTATTGAATCACCCGTTGGGTCAACTTATTGACTCTCCCATTCTAGTGATGAGCAATAAGCATTCATGATCCATGAGAGTCACGTAGAGAACTATCTGGCAGTTCATGTTTATAAAACTATAGACCTACATTATCATTCAAACAGTTACATTATGTGACTTGAACCCTAAAATATTACCATGATTAACTAATGATATTGACTTCTCATATTGCTCCCCTCCCCCCCAGGCTGTGAACTTTATTCTATTTGAGCTGTTAACAGGTAGCCTAATTTGGTGTGTTTGTATTTGTGTTCCTCTAATGTATTGTCGTTTGGGAAAGTAATTTTATATAGATACTAAACAAAGACATTTAAAATAAAAAAAATATGGCAAATCTGTCTTTTCTGTTCAAGTTTTTTTTTTTTAATAGCGCGTCTTTTCATCTTGAGCTCCATTACAATTCTCTCATTTAAAATCGTGCGGCAGACTAATTTAAAGAACTCAACAAATATACATAGATATGTATGAACAAAAATAGCCTTATTTGAATTTGATAGAGCCCGTTTGGACGTGTCGATTACATTCCTGTCATCACATTCTCCATTAGTGACCTTACAAGCAGAAAGCGAGCGTGTGAACTGGTCCAGTGGAGTAGAGAGGAAATGTCTCTTCAAACGATACAGCTTGTTTGACTTTTACACCAACGTTTCAGTTAGTAGTAAGCATAATTTTAAAAAAAACATGCCCATTACTTTAACAATAGTAATTTTCAAAGAAAATATATTAAAAATTTTGAACTGAATGTAAAGTTATTAAAACTTCTTCTACCCTTTACAATTCTTTGCCCTGATGACCCACGCATTGATAATTACTAATTTTCTCACCTGCCGAGGACGATTAAATGAGAACATTTCACCTGCTATAACTCTTCGTGTACATAGAACAACTAAGACATTTTCACGATTGAAACCGCAGCGGTTAAATTTACCAAAAACGATTTGTATTCGCAATTTGGACTCAAAATATGTTTCTTAAAGCCGACATTAAAATGTCGTATGTATATATTTTTTTTCTTCCGCTTAATAGCACTTATAAACACTTTTTTGGTGTGTAACTTTATCTTCGTTCCAGTTTTCTTATATCTGTGTTTATTTCTACACAGATCTAGATCTAGAGCTTAAATATGATTCTCCTCTAGATCTAGATAATTGTCTTATCTTATCTTATATAATACAGACGTTACTTCAAAAAAGAAGATGATTACGTCCTACGCGTCATGCATTTAGTCATGCATATTAACCAATGACTTAAATTCTGCCAAGTCACTGGTTTTCCTGGCTAGCTCAGGCAACCCATTCCATGCTCTAATAGCACTAGGGAAGAAGGAGTATTTGTACAAATTTGTCCTAGCATATGGGACGAGGAATGTGCCTTTATCTTTGTGTCTTTCAGAGTAGTTTATTAAGAGAGAAAGTAAGGGAATATCCTTAGATCAGTCATAAGTACGATTATCAAATGTGCTTTAGAAAGAACTTGAAACATCTGTATGAAAGCATTGTGTGTGTGTGTCAAGAAAATTCGAAAATGTGAAATGTAAATACCTTAGTGAATAATATTTCGTAGAACAACTTAGAACGACTAGATCAGATCAACAAGTAGACCGCTAGTCTAGAGATCAAAAACAAAAAATTCTACAAAAAAATATCACAGCGAATATAATAGCCTATTAAAAGTGTTAGTGTGTTTTATGATGGGAGGGGGGTGTAATACTGTTTGTGGGGATGGGGTCTTCTAAATAAGTGCTTTTCTAGATCTAGATCTAGTAGACCAAACTGTTTCGCGGCAAAAACAAAGCTACAATGATTTATTTATCAGTACTTCTGCAGTTTAAGGTTAAAATATGTGTATAGTGCGGGGGCATTTATTATGTGCTAGGATGCAACAGGGGGATTCAACGAAGTGTATAAAAGCTCCCCCTTTCAGATCTTGATATCTATTGGGCAGATGCTGTTAAGTTCTTCTTTGGCCAGCGTTTAACCAGTAGGGTGGCATGTGGCCAGCACAACGACCAACCGCCTTTACTTTCTCCAACTAAAGTCAGGACTCAGGAGAGCCCTAAAAATTCCTAAATTCAAAATCCCAGTTTTCAACCAAGATCCTGGGTTCAGAAGCCAAGCGCTTTAACCACTCAACCACCGCGCCCAAAAGGAAGAGTATGCTTTATTTACAACTATGCTTGACTGGCCATGTATTTGAGAGATGCAAACAAAAAAAAAGTGTCTGCCTAAATGTTGGTAATGAAGGCTTTCTGTTAGGGGATGTCAACACATTATGTGTGTGTGAAGGTGTAAAAGGTGGTTGGTAATGAAGGCTTTCTGTTAGGGGGATGTCAACACATTATGTGTGTGTGAAGGTGTAAAAGGTGGTTGGTAATGAAGGCTTTCTGTTTGGGGATCTCAACAAATTATGTGTGTGTGAAGGTGTAAAAGGTGGTTGGTAATGAAGGCTTTCTATTAGGGGGATGTCAACACATTATGTGTGTGTGAAGGTGTAAAAGGTGGTTGGTAATGAAGGCTTTCTGTTAGGGGGATGTCAACACATTATGTGTGTGTGAAGGTGTAAAAGGTGGTTGGTAATGAAGGCTTTCTGTTAGGGGATGTCAACAAATTATGTGTGTGTGAAGGTGTAAAAGGTGGTTGGTAATGAAGGCTTTCTGTTAGGGGATGTCAACAAATTATGTGTGTGTGAAGGTGTAAAAGGTGGTTGGGCGTCATAATGCAGGCAGACTAGAAGGCTAAGGCCTAAGAAGTCTTTGTTCATACTCTATATAAGGGGGGTTTCAACAGTAACACAGAATGGGTAATTTGATCGTAAATATGTATAGATTCTAGATCTACATTATACCGCACTAGCTGATAGCCAGATTTTTTAGGATTAAACAAAAAACAAGATGTTCAAAACTGTAGAACGGAAATGTTTGTATAATCATCCTTTTGGTTTCCATTATTATGTGATCTACAATTTTATCATACATGTCTTGGTCAGTGAGAAGTCTTTAAAGAACAATGTTTGCTCTGCTCCTCACATAAATAAGTCTTAAGGTTAGACCACTTGCCACAATGTAGTACTCACATCTTAGAAGGTGAGACCACTTGCCACAATGTAGTACTCACATCTTAGAAGGTGAGACCACTTTCCACAATGTAGTACTCACATCTTAGAAGGTGAGACCACTTTCCATAATGTAGTACTCACATCTTAGAAGTTGGGACCACTTTCCACAATGTAGTACTCACATCTTAGAAGTTGAGACCACTTTCCACAATGTAGTACTCACATCTTAGAAGTTGAGACCACTTTCCACAATGTTGTACTCACATCTTAGAAGTTGAGACCACTTTCCACAATGTATTACTTACATCTTAGAAGTTGGGACCACTTTCCACAATGTAGTACTCACATCTTAGAAGTTGAGACCACTTTCCACAATGTAGTACTCACATCTTAGAAGTTGAGACCACTTTCCACAATGTAGTACTCACATCTTAGAAGGTGAGTCCACTTTCCACAATGTAGTACTCACATCTTAGAAGGTGAGACCACTTTCCACAATGTAGTACTCACATCTTAGAAGGTGAGACCACTTTCCACAATGTAGTTCTCACATCTTAGAAGGTGAAACCACTTTCCACAATGTAGTACTCACATCTTAGAAGGTGAGACCACTTTCCACAATGCAGTACTCACATCTTAGAAGTTGAGACCACTTTCCACAATTTAGTACTCACATCTTAGCTTACACACGAACACTTTAGCCAGTTCAGGATCAAGAACAAAGTGTCATTACATATTTTTTGAACATCCACTTTCATAATAAAGTCGCCTTAGAATAAGATAGACAGATAGATAGATAGATAGATAGATAGATAGATAGATAGATAGATAGATAGATAGATAGATAGATAGATTGATAGAATTTTTTTTTTAAGGGAGAGCACTAACTTAATAAATTTTCACTTCCAAATATACCATAATCTCCCTTACATTGTATGTATATTCTGTAGCTAACAAAACATTGCCCATGATACAAAATACATAATTTATTTGTAACCTGTTAATGACATTTACAGTTTGTTTTTACTTGTCAACTGTTTTATTTACAATACCTCTATTCAGGTCGCAACTTCAATATATTAGTGAAGAGTCTAATAAAGAACATTTCAGTGTAGGCTATTTTTTTCTGAGTCTTGATCTAAAGGCCTATCATCAGAATATTAAAAAGTATAGTAGATTTATACATTCGCCTAACCAGCATCTCGGAGAGGGGGGGGGGGTAAACAATTATTTTTTAAAATCTAACATTCATTAATCGCTCTATAAGTTGTAAAATGGGGTGTTGTCTTTCAATATATATATATATACATAGCTTTTTTGTGACGGTACGCACCGGTACGGCGTACCGGCAACTTTTGAAAAATTATTACTCTTCTTGTATGTTGACATATATTATTAATTTTTAGTAATTAAAAGTTAGGCAATCAACTACTGAGTACCCGCATCTAATCACTGAGTACTGGCACCTATTTTTTTTACCCCCCAAAAAAATACTGTATGTATATTTAAATATATTCTGTGGCTTTTACGTCCCAAGAGACTATCTTTTCCCTTTGCAACTTCTTGTGTGATTAAAGAAGTCAATCCTTGATACACAGCTGCGATCGCAGGTTGGGCATATGTGATCATATGTGGGCATATGTGATCACCAGGTGCCGTTGCATTTTCACCCTTCTTTCTGTTTCTGTTGTATATGGCATCTGCAATCAGAGACCCTTCCTTTATGCTCTCTCCCATGTGGATCTATCCAGTGCTACTTTTTCCCAGTTGCTAATGTCGATTTTGAAGAGCTTTATGTCGCGTTTGCATACATCCGTATAACGTAAAAGTGGGCGACCAGTGGCACTCCTGCCTTTTATTAGATCGCCATACAGAATGTCTTGTGTAAGTCCTACTGGCATTCTACAAAGGTGGCCAAGCCAGCCAAGGCGTCTGCTATTGATAACAGCCAAATATTTAGCCAAAATTATCACTTGCTGCATACTATGTTTATGGGGAATAATAGCTAGCCCTGAATGACAGTGTTAGAAATCTGCTGCAGAGGTGAACGACTTTATAGAAAATACAATAAACATACATATAGGTAAACCCTGCCAGATCAAATTCAAAACAAATCCCAAATGTCAAAATTTTTTTATTGGTCCTGCAAGAGTTACCTATAGGTATGTTTACCATACGTCTTATGGTTATCTCCTACTTTATATGTGTGTACAGTACGGTCGCATTATAAACCTATTATAGATATGTATATATTGATCAATGGCGTAGCATCCATGGCGCGAAGGGGTTCAATGAATCCGGGCCCATGACCATTAGGGGCCCACAGCCTGCAATAGTGCAAAGGGGCTCACTGCGCTTAGGCCAATGACTCTTGACCAGTTGGGGCCCACATGAGAACTTGGGGATAATACCAGTGAAAAAATATAATGCACTTTTGTAAAGACCGATAACAAATTGAATTTAAAAATCTCCCTCACAATATCCTGAACGTTGTACCAAAATGTATATTTCACTTCTGAACATTCTCCAGTGTTTTAAGCTTTAATATAAGGAATCACTTTCCGTCAGGTTTTTATAGAATGTAATGGCTAGCCCTATTCGTGCCTTTGAAGTGATAATCGTTTCTATATCGTTCCATTCGTTGTTTTTTTCCCTGTAGGTTCATAAATCATTGATTACAGGAATGGGGGTCGGGGGGGAGGGGATGGGGACAGATTGTTTAAGAAAATATTAATGTGTTCTACAGGGGAGGAAAAGAATAAAGGGTTAGGGGGCGACAATAAAAATTACGTCTATATGGATAGTCCTGATTGTCACCAATTGAAATTTCGATACAGCTGTTAATTATTCAATTTTTTTAAAGCTTAATCTTTCTAAAATATTGTTTTATATTTAACATATGCAATTTAAAATTATATTTTCTGTTACGGAGTTCTTTTAAAATCTGTATAAATTATCTATTTGGACCACTTACTTGTACTCTTAAATCTACGATTATGAGTAAGTGATAAACTCCAGGGGTATAAGATCAATGTATGTGAATGTGAAATATGTATAACATTTCAATAACCTTGACTGTTCAACAGTATTAAATGGTCTGGACGTGGATATGTTAACCCGTTTGTCTTGTATGTTAGTGCAAATGAAAGTATAATCTGAATAAACCATTAAAAAGTAGATATTGAACTGAATCCCACCCAGTTAATAGTGTAAAATAGTGTAAAACATTCAATTAACGAACTGTCCTCGGGAGTTTTCATCAGATTGTTTTGTTGTCTTCTGTATTGTGCAATCATTAGAAACCAGACGCCGATAGCAAAGACCAAAAGACACAAAAAGTCTTTTGTTCCTCTTCCTATTGAAATATGAAATACAATTCAACTATCTGATATAAACAAATTCACATGTAAACTATCAGCTAGTCTGCTGTGAATGTGTATTTTGGTTTTCTGTAGTTATGTTTTGTTTGGTCTAATGCACAAATTGTGAGACACATTTTCTTATGGATAATAAAGATTATTATTATTACTATTACTATTACTATTACAATTACTATTACTATTACTATTACTATTATTATTATTATTATTATTATTATTATTATTATTATTATTATTATTATTATATTACAATAAAAATGAAGGAGATGAAATCTAAACAAAAACAAATAAAATAACATTAAATATTTAGCAACATTACAGTGTGCAATTCACAAATAGCCAAAGTTGATATGTTAGTGCTATTGCAATTAATGGGGAAACAGACTCGGGGAGCAGTTTTATAACAAAGATCTAGAAGAAAGAGAAATGACTAAACTGATCATGGAATAGTGCCTTTCTCTGACCAATGCTTAGTATTTGGTTGAAACTTGGTTCATAGCTCTTAAAGAAAGTAAACATCATTATATTTTTACAAAAACCTCTAACCAGGGACATGGCTTTATTTAAAATTGGTATAAATATAGAAATTTGAAAGCAAAACAAAGCCCCACAAATTCAAAACGAGAGAATAGACTTGTTGGGCAATGCAGTGCTGGCAAAAATACCTTTACTTTAAATCATCCATTCTGCACCATATGTTTCTTTCATTGGTGGCAGCACTCAAGACATATAAAAAGTTGATCAAATTAGATTTTTTAAATACTGTTTAGTGATCTTAGATGACGGAACATCCAACGAAATAGTAATTAGATTGTCATTCCTAGGTTTTCATATTTGTGAGAACCAGACGACTGCAGAATTGCAAAAGTAATTAAAAAATCCCCATTTATCCTAAAATAAACTGCGAGGCTAAAGCTATGATGGTGCTTCCAATATGACTGAATACTAGAATGGCCTTCGGGCATTGTTTCATCAAAAGAAGCCGCTCGCCCATTTAGAAATAGATGCACTGGTTTCTTACTTTGCTATATAGAAGGCCAGAAAAATGTTAGGAAATAAGTATTCGATCTACTTACTGTTAAATAATATACATAGAACTAGATACTAGTTTGTAAAATGTTTCAAAGTTGTACACCTCGTTGTGGTTTAGGAATGTCAATGTGTAGACTGAGAACTAGAACTCATCAAACATTTCTTGATAGATTTCAAACTCCGTTAACTCGTTTCATTTTGTTAAACAAATGTACAAACATTGACTTTGAATTTGTGTTGGAGTTCTGATCGAAACGTAATCAGATTATTAAAAGCTACTCTACTTGCATTAGAATGTCTTTTGGTCAATGGTAAATGTACCGATACATTAAAATTACTCAATTATTTTGTAACACATTACATTCGTCTAATTGGGAAAAGGGCCCACCAATATATTTTTGAACGCGGGCCCACGGGTACCTTGCAACGCCACTGCTGTAAGAAATGATAGACATAATTTTGGTGACTAACTTCCTATTAATAGATTTAGACGAGCATGGACAGTATTGAGTCAGTTACAAAATAAACGTATCACTAAATTCCAACAAACATTATTATTGCGTTAAGTGCTTTATTAGTGCGTTAAGTCTGTAGCGCAGCAATTAGAATCTCTTCTGAAATCTTACTTGAATCAGAAATGATTTGTGAAATCGTCTAAGAGGCCCAGAGCATCAACTCCGAGTTCATTTTGATAAGTTAAATTATATATTATGAATAAAATTGGAAAATGATATAATAGGCGCACTTTCAAAGTTTTCTTTATAACCGACTTCTATATGGCTTCCGCTCGTCTTCTGTACTTTCATCGTTTTAGCCTCCTGCTTTAGTGAAGACTTACAGAAATGTTTTCTTGGAAAAAACGTTTTTTAATCGATCTTGCTGCAAGCACCTCTCACGGAAACAGTATGAAGAGTCTTACACGGACGATGAAACAACTTCAACTTATTTAAGCCTGCGTAATGCGTATGATCGTCCAAACAGAAGTTCTACTTCTCCACTTCGCTGATGGTTCCAAAGGTATGGCGGGCGCCGGTGAAGTGTCGGATCTGATGAGTCGCCGGTTCTGAGAGGGTGTAGCGCTTTGTGCTGCAATCTGCCTAAAGTGTTACCGAAGCTTTTCCACGTTTAGGTATAGTTGCGTGGGAGCAAAGGTTTAGGTATTCAGCCAAGACTGAGGAACCCTTCCTAACCAGGACTAACTGGTAGGCGCCAGTTGCTAGTGTTTGCCCCATCTCCTGTCTGTGATAACAACCAATAGGAAGTCAGGAGTCGAACTGGTTGTCAGAGGCTATTGGGGACGTTGACATTAGAAGGCATTCTAAAGATAGTGGAATGCTTTTATCAATGGCCACTTGCAGCAATCAAAACCTAACGGATTTATAACTACAATGCAAATACAACTGATTCATTTTGCACTTGAAAATAAAATGAAAAATATTTCAGGGGAAGAATCGCAAAATCACTGCCACATTTCTCAATGCTGCAAGGTTTAACTCCCCTTTTCTATAGTAAACAAACAACATTAACGTAGCAGGAAAATATTTAAAAGTCAACAAAGTTCATATTAAGCGTAGTTGTATGAATTAGTTTAGGTCAGTCATGTAATTAAATTTGTAATAGATCTAGACTAACAATATGCTATAATATACGCTATGCTTCGATCACTTGTCTGAACCAGTCTAAAAATGGTGGGGGAGAAAGAATATCTGCGTAAATATTACCGTGATCGCTTTATAAATGCATTTATTTTTTTTAAAGGTGAACGACTTGGATTCGAACTCGAGGGCTCTAGTCTCTTCAAGCCTGCCCATTAACCACTGTTCCAGAGAAGTGCTTATGAAAATATTGTTAGTTTCTAACTTTAAAGCAAAGTATAAAAGTGAGTAATTCAACTTACATCACTACATCAATCAAGTAAAATTTCTTTCTCTTGTTCAAGTTACCAAACAAAATAATTAATAACCAATAGTTAATTAACTATTTGGCTGATTTTTTAATTGATTATTGCTTGTTTTGTCATGTAAAAGAAATAATTGTGCAAAATTTCAGCTTCATGCGAGATAGGGTGTTGGAGAAATAACGTGTACAAACTTTTTACCAGACAGAGTGAGTTCATATAAGCTTTGTAAAACAGACAATATTAGAACAAAACTGGGATTGTAGACCACTTAGATCTAAATCGTATTAGAATGTAAAGTATAATGTGACACTTGGGAACAAACTAGTCTAGAAAACAAAAGACTCACCACATATGCACTCCTGCTTGGCATACCAGATGTGACGTCTGCACCGCGCTTAAAGGATTAAACAAACCAATAGTCTTGAGTTGAATATAAGCCACTGCTAACTTGAAAACACATTATTTAGACATTGTTGTGTATTCTTTAAAAGGAGAAAATAAGATCTGCAATCTGTGTTACACTTTAAAATTCTGAAAGTGCTCAAAGTTCAATTTTCGCTAAATATATATATATATATATATCTAAAATCTAGATTGATTCAAACAGACAAA
Organism: Biomphalaria glabrata; assembly: GCF_947242115.1. NCBI lineage: Eukaryota > Metazoa > Mollusca > Gastropoda > Planorbidae > Biomphalaria > Biomphalaria glabrata. The sequence goes on along the minus strand of NC_074711.1, from coordinate 35,945,369 downwards.
TTTTAGAAATCTATGTAGATTTAGATAATAAACGAGTAGTGTTGAAGATGGTAGATCTACTTTAATTCATAAATTATAAACGAATCCTCTGTACGTAATGTTTCTTTAACAGTCGAACTTTTCAATAGACTCCAAAGTGTTCACGTTGACAATGTGATCTACTTCTGAGAGTGTTGAAGGTCTGTGACAGAAGAGCTCAGAGAATGAGATGTTTCTCCTCTAGCAGGACCTAGCACAAGAGCGTCAACACACTCTGACACTCAGCGCCCTGTCACCTCTATGCAAAAGATTATTTATAGTGCCAACTCAAAAGTTGATTAACCAATTACACAGTGTTGTTCTAACGATGTGTTGGACCCTATTCCCCTACAAACCCCCCACACACCACCCCCCTTCCATTTTTTTCTCTTGCTTCGTACATAACATGACCATTATTTAATGAGCTGGGAAAAAAACGTCTCTCCCCAGGTTAGTAGTCCTCATAATGTTATGTCTACATTCCTGCAGTTGGAGGGCTAGGCAGTGCCTTAATGCCACAAACAATGCTCCCTACCTTTCACTGGGGCCAGTTGAAACTTGTAAAAGGATTAGTCTGCAGTTATACATGCAGGCCATATTTTAGTTTCACTTTCAAAGCGTACTAGATCTATATTTAAAAAAAAAAAGAAGAAGTGGGAAACAATTCCGGAAAATTGCAATGACCTGACATAACGTCAGTTTTGTTTCTTTTAGATCAAAGATTTAATATCTAATTCAAATCATAAAGTTAAAGTTTTATCATCATTATTATTATTATTATTATAGTAGGCTACGAGGCTTAATGGAATTATTGCAACACAAAAACCTGACACAATTAACATTATCTGCAATGACAATGTTAATTGTGTCAGGTTGTTGTGCATTATATAAGATAAGATAAAATAATGGATAGATTGTGTGGTATGCGCTGGACTGTCGTCCCGTAGTCCAAATCTGCCGCGGTACAGCGTGATGTTTGGGCTAGGATGTTAAAAAAATTATTTGGAAAGATTTAAATTTAATTTTAAAAGAAAATTTTGATTAGCTGAAATAAACTACTGGGAAAACAGTTCTAGAACAATAAATTACATTGTCACGGAGCGTTTCGTTAGTTTTTTTGTAGAATGTTAGCTAGAGATGGTAACGTCCAACTTTGCAAGTCTATAACAAATCTGTTTCACTTCTGTTCCAACCAAAGTCGTTCTAAACCCAACAGTTTAATTCAAAGATGCTTGGAAACAAAACCAGATTATGTGCGGATTTCTGTAACCTATCCCATATAAAACGATAGTTCTAAGAAGAAATTTGGTATTCAACACAAGTACAATACTTCTTGTGGCTATTCGATTGAGAACCATTGGCGATAAAACTTTCGTTTCCAGTCAGCCTCTAAGAAAGCCTCCTATCAACATCGGCGAGAGCGTGAAGTCAGCTTCGAAAAAGGTTCACAACTTAACACGTGTCCGATCGTGGTTCGGCCAAGGAGCGGACAGCTGTCATCTGCAGGACTAGCCCAATCGTGCCATGAGTCATGGGATTATGGCTCATGTACACGTGGCGCATCTTCCACGTGGCCTCGGATGTTTTTCTTAAGTCTAATAGATGGTCTAGACGATTGATTGTTATTTTAACAAGTTGCCCACTCTGGTCGTCTGCCAAGACTTGCAAAGAGGTCAACATGAACAGGCTTTTTCCAGTTCTGATTTAAAGACAGTAAATTAGTCTTGTCAAACAGTTGTTATGTTGCTTTTGTTGTTGTATTAGGGAAAGAAATTTACCTCTTTCTCTATCTTTCCACACACACACACACACATACATACACGCACACACATACACATGTATTCAAAGCTTACAGCTTAGTTAGCTTATAAAACCAAATAAAATTATACCTAAGTCGCCATAACCAAATTGAGATTAACTGATAGAGAAAAATGCACCTCCGTACTATAAAGTATTCGAGTCTACCCGCATTATCTCCTCTATCGGGATAGTTCTACAAAAAGTATTGAGATATAGATTTTTTATTTACCAAAGTTTTTGTTCAAACGTCAATGTTAACTCCTTCAAAATAGTTTCCCTAAAGAAACTTTATTCTCCCTTGTGTTTGCAGCACAGGAAGTCTTCAAACGGTATGGACTGCAGCTTTGGATGCTTTCTGAAGTCCCGAAACATGAACAACTTATTATCGACAATGAGATTTTTCAGCTTTTTCAGTCAAAAGAGCGATTGTAAATAATCATTTGGCGTTAATATGTTTTTTACTTTATTTTTTTTAATCCAGAAGAAACCATTATCAATAACAAAATGCTATAGAACAGTGTAGCCCCAAATACAGCCTGCGGGCTATATCCGGCCCACGATGTTGTTCCATCCGGCCACCGAGACTTCAGCACAAAGTGTAGAAAATCCCCTCTACTCAAAAAAATGTTTAATAAAGAAAGAGGGACTCTTTTTAGAGAACATAATATATAACAGCTTTATTTAAACCAAACACACAAATAAATAAGGTGGAATTTTGGGTTTTGATACGCGATTGTTATATTACACCAAGGGTGGAGAATTGATGAGAATATTTACAAAAAAAAAAAAAAAAACAATAAAATGAGTCGGCTAAGCCTGTAACACTAGTTACAGAGTTGCTCACATTGTAACTAGAGACGTAAAGCCATTTTCCGACGGCGAATACATAAAAAAGTGTTTGCTGTAAATATGGAGGAAATGATTCATTAAAAGAAGACTGCTGTAAAGAGGTCAGCCATTCTCATGACAATTACAAGGCGAGTGAAAGATGTTGGTAAAAATTTCCATTCATTCAAACTAACAGACAAACCAGACTTTGAAATGTTTTCTTTTGCCGCTGATGAGTCTATATCTGATACAGCTCAAAATCTTAGCATTTATTAGCGGTACAAGCAGCAGTTTTTAAAAAGAAAAGTTAGTAGCTATGGTGTGACCACTAATGGCGAGGTCCTGTCAACCATCACAGAGGATCTTTCTCTTCCTTGGGAGAAATTAGTGGGAGTGACTACTGATGTATGGTTCACAGAGGATCTTTCTCTTCTTTGGGAGAAATTAGTGGGAGTGACTACTGATGTATGGTTCACAGAGGATCTTTCTCTTCCTTGGGAGAAATTAGTGGGAGTGACTACTGATGTATGGTTCACAGAGGATCTTTCTCTTCCTTGGGAGAAATTAGTGGGAGTGACTACTGATGTATGGTTCACAGAGGATCTTTCTCTTCCTTGGGAGAAATTAGTGGGAGTGACTACTGATGTATGGTTCACAGAGGATCTTTCTCTTCCTTGGGAGAAATTAGTGGGAGTGACTACTGATGTATGGTTCACAGAGGATCTTTCTCTTCCTTGGGAGAAATTAGTGGGAGTGACTACTGATGTATGGTTCACAGAGGATCTTTCTCTTCCTTGGGAGAAATTAGTGGGAGTGACTACTGATGTATGGTTCACAGAGGATCTTTCTCTTCCTTGGGAGAAATTAGTGGGAGTGACTACTGATGTATGGTTCACAGAGGATCTTTCACTTCCTTGGGAGAAATTAGTGGGAGTGACTACTGATGTATGGTTCACAGAGGATCTTTCTCTTCCTTGGGAGAAATTAGTGGGAGTGACTACTGTTGTATGGTTCACAGAGGATCTTTCTCTTCCTTGGGAGAAATTAGTGGGAGTGACTACTGATGTATGGTTCACAGAGGATCTTTCGCTTCCTTGGGAGAAATTAGTGGGAGTGACTACTGATGTATGGTTCACAGAGGATCTTTCTCTTCCTTGGGAGAAATTAGTGGGAGTGACTACTGATGTATGGTTCACAGAGGATCTTTCTCTTCTTTGGGAGAAATTAGTGCGAGTGACTACTGATGTATGGTTCACAGAGGATCTTTCTCTTCCTTGGGAGAAATTAGTGGGAGTGACTACTGATGTATGGTTCACAGAGGATCTTTCTCTTCCTTGGGAGAAATTAGTGGGAGTGACTACTGATGTATGGTTCACAGAGGATCTTTCTCTTCCTTGGGAGAAATTAGTGGGAGTGACTACTGATGTATGGTTCACAGAGGATCTTTCTCTTCCTTGGGAGAAATTAGTGGGAGTGACTACTGATGTATGGTTCACAGAGGATCTTTCTCTTCCTTGGGAGAAATTAGTGGGAGTGACTACTGATGTATGGTTCACAGAGGATCTTTCTCTTCCTTGGGAGAAATTAGTGGGAGTGACTACTGATGTATGGTTCACAGAGGATCTTTCTCTTCCTTGGGAGAAATTAGTGGGAGTGACTACTGATGTATGGTTCACAGAGGATCTTTCTCTTCTTTGGGAGAAATTAGTGGGAGTGACTACTGATGTATGGTTCACAGAGGATCTTTCTCTTCCTTGGGAGAAATTAGTGGGAGTGACTACTGATGTATGGTTCACAGAGTTATTTGAAAAGTTGTCGCGTCAAATGTAACCGAGCCTCTGTGGTGGCATTGAATTATTCACCAACAAAATCTATGTCGCAAAGAGTTACAAAGCCTAACATACCTGATTGAAAAACTTCATGTAATGCAGACAACTGATTTCTACTGCGTGTTGCAGGGGCGTAACTAGGGATTTGGGGGCCCGGGGGGATTGACCTCTTTGGGGGCCCCTTGCATTTTGACATTCGACATATGACATGGAATAATGTACGCAAAAATATATAAGCCCCAAATCAAATTGGTTCAGTATATCAGTAAACTTAACAAAAAGTAATCAAGACTCTTTTAATGAATAAAAGCTTTGTTTATTAGTTAAATAATGCACAAGTGACAAATCTCAATTGATATCGCTTCACGTCGTGCATTCTGTGCATCAAAGACATCTATAACATCAACTACATCGATACTTTCTAGTATTTGTGACTTCACTGACATTAAAGCCATGATAAGCCTTTCTTGTGTAATTGTGCTCCTGAGATAGCTTTTGATGAACTTGAGCTTTGAGAATGATCTCTCACATGACGTAATGGAAGTGGCCTGAGTTAGCAGTATTCGGAGGAGGTTGCAAAGTTTGAGCACACGTAATTACCATATGAAGCCTGTTTCCTCAATATGTCTATTGGTGATTGTATTACTGGTTTGTTGATGAAAAGTGCTCGTGCATCAATGACATCATACAAACAGGAAAAGTAGCACAGTTTGTCATAAGCGGGTCTTCATCTAACAGGTGTCTTGGTTCAAGAAGAAACCCAAAGGTATCCATTTTCTTTCCAGCCTTTGGAATCTGCCCTTCATCTCCATATGAAATCTGTCCAGCACTTCTGCCGCAACACGTTTGAATTGCAGTTCTATTGACAGTCCTACATTAAAACTCAACTTCCCATCAAGTCTTTTCTTTCTTCTATAGCTTTTATATAGCGTTACTTTCATGCTTATAGCATGCTCAGAGCGCTTTGGTCCAATCTAGAAGTTGGTTTTCCGTTCTGCCTTTAGGCGCTCAGTAAACGCAACTCTGTCCGAGTCGGGTGTCGAACCTCGAGTCCCCTTCTAGGTAGCCAAGACAAGCCAAGTTCAAGCGCACTTAGCCTCTCGACCACGCTTCCCACAGGGATTACAGGGAATCCATAGTATTCACTACCTTCTTTTGCTTTTTTGATGGATTGGGTTTTTGTCAGTTTCTCATCATTTTGCAGAAAGCATGAAAGGGTACTAATTTCTTTAGCAGCTTTCCATATATGCAGTCCAGACTTTTGTAGTTTCTTCCGAACTATATTAATTGGGAGCAAGAGCTTTGACCAGAATTCAAGATAAGCAAAAAATTCTTAATTTCCCACTAATATTATATGGTACTACGTCATTGTTGGTTGTTTATGTTTTGTGCGCAAGCAAAAGGATTCAGAGCATACAAAAGTGGGAAAGATCCATATCTCGTTATGCTCGAGTATAGAAATACTCCGATAAGTGGACTGCCGTATTCACCATCACAACTGGTGACGAGTAGAAGACTCAAGGAATCATTCGAACTGATCCCAAACTTTTGAAACCATCGGTAGCTGAAAATGCAGAGACATAACTCAACGAACGACAGATGAAAAGCAAAGTGAAATACAATGCAAAAGCAAGACTACCTAAAGATTATTCTGTCGGAGAGTTCGTCTAGGTCAAACATGGCAGAAAGCAGTTGTCATAAAAAACATTCAGCACCCAGATCTTACATCATAAAGACAAACGGAATAACATACAGAAGAAATCAACGCTTTTTGAATAAGAGTTTCGATGAAGACATCTCTGGGTACTATGATACCGATGGAGACAATGAACTGCAAACTGTTGGAACAAACGAAACAGACAGTTATAGACCAACGTCTAGAGAACTTGTTGTGCCAGTCAAGACAACCAGAAGTGGACGAATTGTTAAAGTTCCTAGTAGACAGGGCCGGCCTTAGGCCACTGCAGCCTATGCGGTCGCAGTGGGCCCCGCGCTTTCATAGGACACGCGCTAATTCTAAGTGTACATTATTAAATTAAACCATTATAAAGTATATAAGATAACAGGGTTTTCGTGACCTCCTGATTTTCCAGGGCCTCCAGGAAATCTCATGAAAAGGCAAAATATACGATAAAGTCCTGAACTTTTTTAAAATTTATTCAAATCTCCTGAAGAATAGACGAAATTGACATTTTGGGGTGCCAATAAATAAAAAGTGGCATTTCGAGCTTTCATTTGATAAAAATGTATTGCAAAGACGAAAGTAGGCCTATTTTCTAATTCAAAAAAAATAATATTGACATTATGCTCATCCCTACCCAGACTAGGCCCCGCGCGATCAGTTTTGCATAGGGCCCCCAAATGGTAGATATCACTCTTAAGAACTTTAAAAGGAAGGGTGTGATAATAACTTCAAAAGGAAGGATGTGCTAATATTATATGATATTACGTTATTGTTTGTTGTTTGTGTTTTGTGCGAAAGCAAAAGGATTAGATGGAAATAAAAATAGAGTTTCCATTGGATTGATGAAAGATGAATAGAGGGGTAATAACTCGAGTGTGAAGTTTAATTCTGAAATTATAGACGCCAAACCCGAATAATGGACTATTCTTGCATTATTAAGAATAACTTTTGGATCTGTTATACTCGATTCTGTAAATTTTGCTTCAAGGTCAATTAGTGTAGCCATAAAATACTCGCCATTTAGATCTATTATTAGTAAAGGTAACAAGATACCTGGAATTCGCTGTATATCATGCAGTTTTATTCGTGGCAACAAAGTTTAAAATGTAAAACTAACTTTAAAAAAAAGTGGGAAAAAATATTTTTAAAATGTCAACAAAGTCAACGTACTGATAGACCTAGATCTAGGTTTAGTCTTTGTGATAAATTTTTAATCCATAAATATTGAAAAAAAAGACACCCGTTAACACTATTTGTCAATCAAATATATTAATTTATGTATTTACAAATAAATTTCGGACACCCATTTGGGGGCCCCCCCTAGGTGGGGGCCCGGGGGGATTTTAAATTTCTCCCCCCCCCTCCCCCCCCCCCTTAGTTACGCCACTGGCGTGTTGCTTGTAGAAACGTTTGTAAATCTACAAATAGAAGCGTTAAGGATGATCACAATAATTACAAGCACTTATTTATGAGGACAAACCTTTGATGATAAACTGGGCGAAACCCATGTTAGGTCATCGCCTCATGGACGAACATCTAGACTTCTAGACTCAGTGCCTCGACTTGGCGTCTCATATGTGCCGCTGGATATTTAAAAGTTCGTTAAGGATAAACTTCTATTGGATTAATGTCACAGATTTACGGGTTTCGAATAAAAATGGTTTATTGTCTATTTCCATTTTTATTTACTTTTTTTTTTGTTGATGTGGCTCGCGACACGAGTGTCGGCTGAATTAGGTTGAGCATCAATGCTATGGAGTATGGGCAGGATTATTAAATGTAATTTATGACAGAAAAGAGATTTCAAGCAACCGTTTTTATGGGGGGGGGGGTATTTAAAATCCGGAACTATCTTTCATTAATAATGAAATTTTTCGACGTTAGGCAAGAAAATTAAATGTTGGCCTAATATAGATAAGAGGAGTGATTTCAAACAATTATTTGTCGATTTTGTTTACATATATTTGCCAACATTTGCTAACAGTTCAATGTAGGCCTACTGGAGACAGTCTAGTTATTTCCATTTTCGATTGAAAACACATTTTACCACTAAACGGTAATCAACGACGTGTATTGATTTGTAATAAAAATTAAATGGTTTGATTATTGGTTATTTATTTTGATTGTTTATTCATTACTAGAACTTGTTCCATTCAGCTATCCCTAAAAGAGAAACAATTCAGATCGGAACAACGTCTTAAAAGTCGAGATCACAGATACCATTTTGATCACGACCTGCCAGATCCGACCATATTTAACAACGAGTCAACAAAATCGCTAGCTGTGGCATTCATACCCTCCCGCCTTGACTACTGCAACGCCGTGCTAGCAGGTATTCCTGATGACAAAATAGCCAAGCTGCAACGTATACAGGGGCGTAACTAGGGATTTGGGGGCCCGGGGGGATTGACCTCTTTGGGGGCCCCTTACATTTTGACATTCGACATATGACATGAGATAATGTACGCAAAAATATATACGCCCCAAATCCAATTGGTTCAGTATATCAGTAAACTTAACAAAAAGTAATCAAGACTCTTTTAATGAATAATACCTTTATTTATTAGTTAAATAATGCACAAGTGACAAATCTAAATTGATATCGCTTCACGTCGTGCATTCTGTGCAGCAAAGGCATCTATAACATCAACTACATCGATACTTTCTAGTATTTGTGACTTCACTAACATTAAAGCCATGATAAGCCTTTCTTGTGTCAATGTGCTCCTGAGATAGCTTTTGATGAATTGAGCTTTGAGAATGATCTCTCAAATGACGTAATGGAAGTGGCCCGAGTTATCAGTATTCGGAGGAGGTTGCAAAGTTTGAGCACACGTAATTACCATATGAAGCCTGTTTCCTCAATATGTCTGTTGGTGATTGTATTACTGGTTTGTAGATGAAAAGTGCTCGTGCATCAATGACATCATTGAAAAAGCGATTTGCCATTTATTTCATCATACAAACAGGAAAAGTAGCACAGTTTGTCATAAGCGGGTCTTCATCTAACAGGTGTCTTGGTTCAAGAAGAAACCCAACCTTTGAAATCTGCTCTTCATCTCCATATGAAATCTGTCCAGCACTTCTGTCGCAACACGTTTGAATTGCAGTTCTATTGACATTCCTACATTATAACTCAACTTCCCATCAAGTCTTTTCTTTCATCTGGTTGTTTTGATTACAGGGAATCCTTAGTATTCACTACCTTCTTTTGCTTTTTCGATGGATTGGTTTTTTGTCAGTTTCTCATCATTTTGCAGAAAGCATGAAAAGGTACTAATTTCTTTAGCAGCTTCCCGTAAATGCAGTCCAGAATTTTGTAGTTTCTTCTGAACTATATTAATTGGGCGCAAGAGCTTTGACCAGAATTCAAGATAGGCAAAAAATTCTTAATTTTCCACTGCATGAAGAAGATTCTGTGCTAATATTATATGGTATTACGTCATTGTTGGTTGTTTATGTTTTGTGCTCAAGAAAAAGGATTCAGAGAATACAAAAGTGGGGAAGATCCATATCTCGTTATGCTCGAGTATAGAAATACTCCGATAAGTGGACTGCCGTATTCACCATCACAACTGCTGACGAGTAGAAGACTCAGGGAATCATTCCAACTGATCCCAAACTATTGAAACCATCGGTAGCTGAAAATGCAGAAACATTACTCAACGAACGACAGATGAAAAGCAAAGTGAAATACAATGCAAAAGCAAGACTACCTAAAGATTATTCTGTCGGAGAGTTCGTCTAGGTCAAACATGACAGAAAGCAGTTGTCATTAAAAAACATTCAGCACCCAGATCTTACATCATAAAGACAAACGGAAAAACATACAGAAGAAATCAACGCTTTTTGAATAAGTGTTACGATGAAGACATCTCTGGGTACTGTGATACCGATGGAGACAATGAACTGCAAACTGTTGGAACAAACGAAACAGACAGTTATAGACCAACGTCTAGAGAACTTGTTGTGCCAGTCAAGACAACCAGAAGTGGACAAATTGTTAAAGTTCCTAGTAGACAAGGCCGGCCTTAGGCCACTGCAGCCTATGCGGTCGCAGTGTGCCCCGCGCTTTCATAGGCCCCGCGCTAATTCTAAGTGTACATTATTAAATGAAACCATTATAACGTATATAAAATAACAGGGTTTTTGTGACCTCCTGATTTTCCAGGGCCTCCTGGAAATCTCATGAAAGGCAAAATAGACGATAAAGTCCTGAACTTTTTTTTGAATTTATTCAAATCTCATGAAGAATAGACGAAATTGAGCTTTTTGGGTGCCAATAAATAAAAAGTGGCATTGCGAGCTTTCATTTGATAAAAATTTATTGCAAAGACGAAAGTAGGCCTATTTTCTAATTCAAAAAAAAAAAATTTTGACATTATGCTCATCCCTACCCAGACTAGGCCCCGCGCGATCCGTTTCGCATAGGGCCCCGCAAATGCTAGGGCGGCCCTGCTAGTAGATATCACTTTTAAGAACTTTAAAAGGAAGGGTGTGATAATAACTTCTAAAGGAATGATGTGTTAATATTATATGATATTACGTCATTGTTTGTTGTTTATGTTTTGTGCGAAAGCAAAAGGATTAGATGGAAATAAAAATAGAGTTTCCATTGGATTGAGAAAAGATGAATAGAGGGGTAATAACTCGATTCTGAAGTTTAATTCTGAAATTATAGACGCCAAACCCGAATACTGGACTATTCTAGCATTATTAGGAATAACTTTTGGATTTGTTATACTCGATTCTGTAAATTTTTTTGATTCCAGGTTAATTAGTGTAGCCATAAAATACTCGACATTTAGATCTATTATTAGTAAAGGTAACAAGATACCTGGAATTTGCTGTATATCGTGCAGTTTTATTCGTGGCAACAAAGTTTAAAATGTAAAACCAACTTTAAAAAAAAACTTTGATCTCTGTGGGAAAAAATATTTTTAAAATGTCAACAAAGTCAACGTACTGATAGACCTAGATCTAGGTTTAGTCTTTGTGATAAATTTAATCCATAAATGTTTAAAAAAAAAGACACCCGTTGACACTATTTGTCAATCAAATTTATTAATTTATGTATTTAGAATAAATTTCGGACACCCATTAGGTGGGGGCCCGGGGGGATTTTAAAATTCTCCCCCCCCATCCCCCCCCCCCTTAGTTACGCCACTGAACGTATACAAAACAACGCCGCACGACTACATTTAAGAAAAACAAGGCGAGATTCTGCTATTAAGACCCTGACCAAAGTGAGGGGATTTCTTCCAGTTGCCTGGAATGAGAAATTGGCTTTCACAATGCTCTCTGTCCGAAGGTCCCCCTTTAACTAGATGATCATTTAATCTGTTAGGCTTCATGGCCTAGGCGAGGCCATAGGCCGAGTCTTACGAGGAAGTCCATCGTATTCTTACAATGTAAACTAACCGCGGGAATGCGCCACATAAGCGTGCGACATTACTAAGTGCAATGTACTCGACACTTCGGAATCCCACTGGAAGGGATGTTTTCTTTTTCTCTGCTCCCCAATATCCTTTTATGAGCTCTTCCATATGGATGCCTTGATGAGGCCGAAGATGACATACACCAGAGTTGCCAACAATATGTCCATCTCTTTGTCTACATTTAGAAAATCATACAATAATCCCTGTGGGCGACAAGCCAAGCATTGTGCTGTGAGTGTGAAATATCGCAAGCAATCATGCTTTAAATAATCATTTTGAAAACTGAAATACATGTGCGACATAGCCAGCTGTAACCTGCAATACATGTGCGACATAGCCAGCTGTAACCTGCAATACATGTGCGACATAGCCAGCTGTAACCTGCAATACATGTGCGACATAGCCAGCTGTAACCTGCAATACATGTGCGACATAGCCAGCTGTAACCTGCAATACATGTGCGACATAGCCAGCTGTAACCTGCAATACATGTGCGACATAGCCAGCTGTAACCTGCAATACATGTGCGACATAGCCAGCTGTAACCTGCAATACATGTGCGACATAGCCAGCTGTAACCTGCAATACATGTGCGACATAGCCAGCTGTAACCTGCAATACATGTGCGACATAGCCAGCTGTAACCTGCAATACATGTGCGACATAGCCAGCTGTAACTATTATTAATAATAAATTTGAGTCTGTTGGTATAGCTTTCAAAACGGTGAACTTGTTTGAAAAATTTGTTTGCACAATATTTTCTAAATTTAAAAACTCTTTTGCTTTTAGTGGCAAAAATAATCCTTGCACTTGCTTCTAGCACGCTACATGGGATGCCTGGTCGAGAGGCTAAGTACGCTTGAACTTGGCTTGGCTTGGCTACCTAAGAAGGGGGCTCGAGGTTCGACACCCGAGTTGAGCAGAGGCAGCAGTGAAAAACCTTTTCCCAGAAACCCCTCCCCCCACTGGTCCACAAATGTGATTGGACCATAGAATGAAAGTAGTGCTATATAAAAGCTATAATCATATTTCACAAAATATGAGGAAATCAGATTTTCAAAAGTGTTGTTTTTTTTTTTTTAGATCTTTTTGACCTCACAAAACTAATAGCGTCTCTCTCTTTTTTTTTTTTTTTTGTGGGGGCTGGATGCTAAAAAAATCACTTCAGAATCAACTCTAAATTTTAGAGTTTCTTAACATTAGCTTAATTTTACCTTGAGTATATCTTTCTTCTCTAGTTTTTTTTTTTCGGTATCTTTTTTTTTTTTTCAACGGCAGAGAAAACGTTTGTTTCAAGACACCCAATGAACGTAAAATGGAAATATTCTCAAAAAAAAACTGTCCGAATATTTCTGGATCACACGTATGTAGATATAACATTATATACGAACTCGCCTTCTCTCTTTATTAAAATGTGTATTACGTTAATTGATCTTCACTTCAGACAAATTCTCACCGGGTGTCCGTTGTTGTCTTTGTTATTTCATTAGACTCAAGTAGCATTGAAACTTCAATTTGCAAATTCTTTGCACCGAGAGCCTTGCAGTATATCTAAATAATATATTCACACTTCCTATATCCATAAAAAATGTAGACTAGATAAAAATAAAATGGTGTATAATTAGATATTTAGTTCTCTCAACACCGTCAATGGCTTTTGTTTTAATTGCCTGTCCCGCCCACAACGTTAAACAAAGGGCCATAACTCTATGATCCAAACGATATCTCAATAAAAAGAAAGGTAGCTTCCATTCAAGACGTCCAAAGTAGATACGAAAAGCGCACCCATCACTGAGACGGATATCAGTTCAAGAGTTCGATGTGAACGCCTACCGCGATGGCTTAGCCCACCTTAATGAAGGCAGTAATTAGCGAGATGTGTGGGAATGCAGGGCACTTTTGACCTCATCTGTCAACGGTTCTTCATCCAATTCACCCCCTTCCCGCCGAACAGATTCAATGTCTGATCATGAAAGCATGAGAAACTTGTAAGGGAAACATGTTGGTACACGAAGTCTGCAGTCAGAACGAGGCTTTTGTTTGACAAATCATTGTTAGCTATAACCATTTGAAGCAGTTCTAGAGGGAGGAGACAAATAACTCCAATGCTTAATGGGGACTTATATTAACACTTTGTCAGCAGCGGCTGTTGGTTTATTGGCGGAAGGATTCGCTAGAAAATGGCGGGAACGAAACAGAAGGTCAAAAAGACTCTCAGATGTTGTTCTAATTTTAGGAGAAAAACAAATTGGTTGATGATAAAAACCTAAGAATTCAGAAACAGGCATTGACATTTTAAAGTAAAAGAAAAACCTCTGCTGCGGCGCTCTCTTCATGTGGGTGATATAACCGAGACCAATCGTTAGAGTGTGCCTAAACACTGACCTGCAACGTCATAACCTGTGGGCAGTTTACACCAATAGCTCGTTGCCACGTTGTAATGACCTCTGACATGGCAACGAGCTATTGGTCTCCACTGCCCACAGATTGCGACGTTGCAGGTCAGTGTTCGGGCCTTCTATTACAATTGGTCTCTATATAACTGACAAGTAAAAATGAAAGGAATACGAAACTTACTAAGGCTTGGAAAAGGGTCGGTTATTTATAGGGACATATGACAATGAAAAACTAGTTTGATGATTTAGGTCATGGCAGCCCAAACAAAAAAATTAAATGGAAGAAGATCAATTTGTTGTGAAGAGGAATCGGAAACAACTAAATTTGTTGGCTGTAATGTTAAAATTAGCAGGAAGATGCGAACCGTGACCAAAGGCGAAAAATGTATATAGCCACCAAGCAGACAAAGATTAAAGCACTATAGTGCTAGTTATGAGTTATTTATTGCTTGTGGTGTTCGAAGTTTAAATGCACATTGCATTTGTCTGGAACATTAAGACAGAACACTGTTCTTTAAATGGATAGGGTGCCGCCTAGAATTTTTTTGTGCTATACACGTCAAAAAGATGAAAGTCATCAATGCTGCCTCAATACCCCCCTCCTCCTATACACTCACTCAGGTTTACATGAAAATGTGAGGTCCAAAAGTGCTCTCCTTCTTTGATTCACGTGACTGTCTTGAGACCTTTCAAACACATAGGCTAAATTGTGTCAGAATGTGTCACTAGACCTGTTTGTCTTATAGCGGTGATGACCAGTTTACGTCTTGCGGGCCAAAATCCTCCCCTTGAAGCAGTGCTATCCGGCCTCTCCAAAAACAGATCGTAATGGAACCTCTAAGAGTTGAGGCGACTGGATTCGACAATTGTTTGAGGTTATGCTACACATGACATGCCAGTCTTTAATGACTTTGACCCCAAGGCCGAAAAAGATTGGAACCACTGTCCTTGAGTTTCTTGTCACAGAGACAAATAACTAGTGAACGTTCGCATGAGGAAATACTTGTGTCCCTGTTGCAAGAGCTTTCATGGACATTTGTTTGATAACAAGATGGACATTGAAGAGACGAGTGTCAAAATCAGATCTAGATTTTTTTAAATATTGGGAATTTCCACAATCGTGTGTTTGGGAACATAAAAGTTAAAAGGAAAAACTTATAGATATTTAAAGATATTTATAGATATTTATAGATATTTATAGTCAACAAGGAGAAGGAAGAAGATAAAACTTACAAGGCTGATTTTTTTGTAATAAGGAAGAATGGCAACCCCCCCCCCCCACAACATCTTCTTTAGAATTTGTTGCAGAGCACGATCATGTACAGTGATGGCTAGACTTTTCTGGACTGAGGGACACGTGTATTTATGACAGATGGACATATGTATTTATGATAGATGGACACATGTAGTTATGACAGAGGGACACATGTATTTATGACAGATGGACACTACTATCTCGTTGGCCACACTGGGAAAACTATAGTTTGACCGTTATATGCGAATTTTTTTAAAGAGTTTAAAAAATTTGAATTTGGCTAGAGAACTAGAAAATATTTATCTTGAACGGGCTCTGTCTTCGGTTATAGTATAAAGTCTAGTAGATCTATACATTAGCTAACACTAGATTTTTTTCTGGGAAGGGATTGAGTGGAGTTAAAAAAATCTTTTTTTTTAACTCAACCATTCATCAACTAATGGCTCTATATGTTGTGTAAAGGAGGCTTTCTATTTTATATATATATATATATATTTATAATAACTTTTTTTTTTGTTAATGTGTCCTACAACGTGTAGCTTAAATCACTGATTTCCTTTTACGCTATAAACATTTTTTAAAAATGTTTTGGGCCCCAGCTGGGGGCGTAGTGGCGGAATTATGAACCGCTTGGATTCCAACAACTTTAATGGGTACCTATCATCAATTGGGAAAAAGCGGTTGGTCTTTGTGATAGCCACATGACACTCTCGTCGACGTAGAAGATATAATAGAAACAGGTTTGACTTTCACATCATCTGCTCCTATGGATAGTTATGTCTGAAAGAGGTACTTGACTTGATCCATTAAGGTCACCGTGTCAGCTTAAACCAGATTATTTCACTGTTCTTTAGAGTGTTGTAAATTATACAGTAAGACGATGTTTGTTTTGCATTGTGCTTCGGTTATTTCAGTTTTTAGAGTCATAGAGCATTTCAAACTGTAAAACAACGGGAGCTCATCGCTTTTATTCTTCCTGGTTCGTTTAGAAGTTGTCTTTCTTCCGCATTGCTGAACACGTGATACTTTTGTTTCCATTGAACGTGTAGTATCAAGTTTTTCACTTTTCAGTTTTTTTTAAACTTGTAAACACATTTAGTACCGGAGATTCTCATTAATGGGGTAAAAACTATAAATAGCTAGCTATTTGGTGTCTCCGGTGTAGAAACTAAAGGAAGTGCTGATAAGATCTCTTGTTTTTAAAGGTTTAGGTTGGTTTGATTTTGCTCTACGTGCAGAGTCAACTTCCGTTTGTAGCTTTGATTAAGTTGGCAAAATTGAAATTCATCTTTGCGTCCTTGACATTGCTTAGTTTATCGTAAAAATCTCCAATGCTCAATGTTGTTATCCGTTGTTAACTTGTAGCGCCGAGCTGCTGGTAGACAACTAAACCGTTGTAGGTGTAATGTATCTTAACTCTTAACTAATAAAACTTCCAATAACTTGAATAACTTCCTTTTGGGAAAAAACTAAATAACTCTTTATTTTTAATATAAACAAAATAAATTAGTGATAAAATGAATTAAATGTAGTAAACTAAAGTAATAATATTTCTTAACAAAATCTAACTCAACTATAATTAACACAACCTTTCAGTCTCACGTTCTGGAGTCGTCTTTTCTAACTAAGACCTATGACGACAATGTCACCTAAGTTGCATCATTCACAACCAATCGCTAAACTCTTCCCACCTTCACCATAGAAACACACACACACACACACACTCAATAACGCTCATGATTGTTTCATACAAAGTTACACAGAGAATATATAATGCTGGCAATGTGTACACATTTCAAATCCTACTATTAGCTTGCACTCTATTTTTCCACTATATGGAACATGAAGACTTTGAGCTGGCGACAAGTCCTATCACGCAGGTGCCTACTGACCTTGTGCCTGTAGAACCAATGGCTACTCCCAACATCAAAATACAACAAGGGGAAAATGAAGTAAAGCAAGAAGGGGATGAGTCTCCAGTTAAGATGGCAGTTAAGATGGTGAAGATGGCAGCTTTCTCCAGCTCCTGCTTTAATTCGTTAAGGGCCGCATTTACTGTTTCAGAAAGAGGGAATGACGTATTATTTGCCAAAAAATGTATTTTGTTAGAAACATTTGGGATCCACTGCAAGTAGTACGCCAACATGCCCACGATTCGTTTTTGTGAACGCATATCATGAGGAGGAGGAAGGTTTCTTAAAGCCTGGAATCTTTCAGGGTCTGGTTTGAGTAGGCTTTAGAAATTTCGTATCCCAATAGGCTATCGAAGGCCTACATCGTTAAATGTGATCCCATACTTTCTAGAAGCATCTAGAAATCTTTGCAGATTCTCATCGTGCGACTCTTTATCATGACCACACACCGTTGCTGTCACGTATCAATTTAAATAAACATAAGCTAGGATAATAAAAACTTAGTAAAATTTGTCCCAGCGGGAGTTTGGAAAAACCCACGTGCTCCAGCTGGAGAAACTCATCACGTCACACATCCGGTGACAGCGTAACATCTGGCGGGGTAGGATTGGATTGGTTAAAGCAAGCGTCTGGAAAGGGGCGAAGAAAACGATTGGGTAGAGAAGGATTTAGAGAATTTAGTTGTGGAGGAAATTTTCATAGAGATAAGACGTATTTTAGTTTTGAGTTGTAACTTGAAGAGACAAGTCTTAGATTTTATTAGATCTAGTATTAATGTATTAATCTGAATATATTTTGTCATTGAACCATGAAAGAAGATATGTATCTGATACAGGTTTATTTCTGTACATACTGTATATTATTGTGATTCCAAGTTTTGAATTAAAGTTCTGTATTTGAATTAAAAAGATCTTCATTTATTGAATATCTAAGATATATTTAGATCTAGAGATATAACTACAGCATCCCAAGCACTTCTCATTCTCAATATTTGGATTTATTGTTTTCTGAAAGCATGCAACTCCATTGATAACACCGAAAGGAATGCGACAGAACTGATACAGTTTGCAACATGAATACATTGTTGGATGTATGGAAATCTCGCAAATCCCGAACCTGGAAACGAAGTTGATAAGAGTCAAAGGATATCTTGCAGATGATGTCCCTACGCAGAAAGTTTGCATTTTTTTGCAATTGCGTACAACTTTTTAAAAAATGGACGGTGGCTAGTTACCCGGATATGTTTCAACACTTTAAAATTGTTTTATATTGCTAGAAATATTTATTTTTTTTTGAAATTTTATCAAAAGGCTCCAAACGTTACACTGTGTTTTGAAAGTTTTGATACTTTATATTATATGTAGAACATTTCACTGTAATCAATGTACATATTGTAAACATATAGAAATGAAACTGACTAAAATCCACGTACACGCACTGGGTAATTTAAAACTAATTCACAGAAAATCTATGTTACGATTCCCTGTAAACATATATACACATATTAATTTGCATGTATAAATATTAACACATATTTACACTTTTACACATATACATAATTACACATTAACACAGGGGCGGACTGGCTACATGGGCAAACGGGCAAATGCCCGGTGGGCCGGTACCAAATGGGCCGGTCTGGTAGCCACCAAAGAAAAAAAATTCAATGCAGACAACTTTAAAAAAAAGTGACAGCAGCAAGACACAAAGGCCCGAACAGGTTTTCTTGTTGTTTTTTTCTTGTTTTTTTTTTTTTTTTTTTTTTTTTTTTTATTATTACAATTAATTTTGTTTGAAATTCAACAAGAATATAATTTTAAGAATTACACTATACACTGTACGTATTATCATTTGTAAAACGTTAGACCGTACTTTTTGCTATGCACGAGCGGCATGGCCTTCAACACTACTTCGATGTCTTCGAGATTGTGTTTGGCCTGATCATTTTGCTGGTCGGCATGGGCCTTTGATGGCACTCCTATTTTGTTTTCCTCCTTCCCTCACCCGTTTTTTGATGGTTCCATGAAAGTTAACGAAAAAGAGGGATGGGAGAGGATAAGTTAGAAAACATTGATATAATGCGGCAAAAGGGGAGACAATTAGCGCTTTAACAAAACACATACACACAGCCGCGAAATTGCAAACCACCCAACTTATTCATAGCTCAATATGGGTATTAAGTTCTACTATCTGCGATTTGAAAAGAAAAAGTAAGTTTCTTCTTGTTTTTTTTTTTTTGTTTTTTTTTTTTTTGTAATAACATAGATCAAAAATACTACACTTAAGGCTTACAAAAAATATATATTATTTAATTAAAACATAAATCTAGATCTAAATCAATTGCATACTACTGTGATCAACGGCAAACTTATGCTTAGTATGAAGTCATTGATGATGAAAATTATTACAATAATTACAATAATTTATATACTATTATATAGCGCTGTCACATCCGATATTTAATGAAAGGAGATTTAGAATCATTTATATTTTAAATAATATATTCAAATCTCGATTTTGAGAATGTACTAGCCTTACTAGGACGAAGCAAGAGCTTTTCACATTTAGAAGTACCTCTTTAACCGTTCTGCTTTCTCTTATCTTTTAAAAGAATATATATAGTTCGTCCATCGTAGTTCGATTATGACCACTTTGTCATCCAGGGGGCTGAGGGCTTTGCACTGGGGTTTTATGTCTCCTCGTGTGGCTGGTGAGACCTATGTGAGCCCGGAATGTTCGGCCGCACACTAGGCAGGTTGTTCCAGCTGGAGCTAGTGTCATTGGCCTTGCTTTTCTTCTCTGGCGTTTTTTCTTCTGCCTGCTTTGTTCTCTTTTCCTCAGCAACCTGTGCGCCGGTTTTCACAGCGCGACGTCATGATGCTCTGTCATGTGCCTCTGTCTCCCAGGTGGATGGGTCTATGCTGAACGCCTTCAGAGAAGCTTTGAAGGTGTCCCTGAAGCATTTTCTTTGACCACCTTAAGAGTGCTTTCCTTCGCTTAGTTGGCCATACAAGTCGTTTAGGGATGCGGTGGTCTTCCATTCTGCATACGTGTCCTGCCGATCGCAGCTGAGACTGCATCAGGGTGTGTGGATGCTTTGTAGACCCGCTCTTTGAAGGTCTTCAGTATCTGGCATTTTATCTTGCCATTTGACATTCAGTATTTTTCACAGACATGTCATGTGGAAGTGATTCAGTTTCTTTGCATGTTAACTGTACACTATCCATGTTTCTGAGGCATAGAGCAATGTAGAGCAGGATGACGGCTCGATAGACCCCTAGTTTTGTATTTGTGGTGATACCGCTTTAAAGGAATGGGTTGTCAGGCAGGAAAACCAATGATTTGGCATATTTTAAGTCACAGATCAACATGCATGACTAGATTGACATGAAATGCGTAGGACCTAATTATTTTATTTTTTTGAAGAAACGTCTGTAATCTATAAGTAATACCAAAAAGTTTGAAACTCATTAAGGCTGCTATTGTAGTGTTTATAGTTTTCAGACTACATACATGTGGATATATAAATAGAATACATTATGTAAGCCTACGAAAGCATACATCCAGTTTTCGATGCGTTATCAAACTTTTCCAATACAAAACTAAAGCATTTTACCATTTTCTACCAGTCGCTGGACTCCAGTGAATAGAAGATTTATTTTTTATTTTTTTATCGGAAGAGTAGCAGGCTAATTGCACTGTATATACCTCAGAATATGCATTTTTTAAAGCTTAAAATAACGGAAATAATGCTCCCACTGGGGGAGCTTTCGGCGCTCCCCCAGACTTCCTAATTGTAGCTGTCCCTTGGCGGTGTGTACTACCTTTCACTAATTATAGGAAGAGAGTATTCTAGAGTAGAAAAAACGTTTAAAAGAATGAGAGATAAGAATGTAATGAAGATTAATTACATATACACACACTAATATTATATATATATATATATATATATATATATATATATATATATATATATATATATATATATATATATATATATATATATATATATATATATTTACCACTTGTTACGACACAAGACTCTTTGAAATAATAATAGACTCTCAGGTTATTACTCTATAAATACTTTAATATTACAACAAGTTATGTAAATACGAACATTTCATTTCTCTTCCTGTCAATTTCTCCCGGCTTTCCCTTTTTAACATCACTTCCATTCAGTACACAAATTCTCACCTTTATTCATGCACACCGTGCTGCGTTTACCCCCCCCCCCCCACCGAAAATATATGACATGCCATTTGTGGGCCGGGTTTTATATGGTAATGCCCGGACCGATTTTGATACCCAGTCCGCCCCTGCATTAACACATATACAGATTTATTCGTAAAATGTCCTCTTTATTTTGGGGATTCCTCACAGGAAAGCTTGATAAATTCGATATAATCAGAGATCGATTTAATCACCCCTGGTTTGCCCAACTTCCGGTGTGTTCAAGGCAGTTCAAGCCAAACGCTGGCTAATTACAGACTATTCCAAGCTCTACCTTCACATTGACATGACACGGAACAAGAAGAATGTTGATTACCATAGTTACCTGAAACGAGGTGAGACCTCCATCCTGGCATGTGTGATTAGTTTAGAACTTTACATAGAAAACTGATTTTAAAAAAATATGGGGACTAAACCAATGACTTCACAAAATCAGTGCTCATTATTTTATAATAACAATGACAGCTGATCTAGAGGACATCTTGATACCCCCATGATACCTAAGAAGTTCACGCCACTGCTGTCAATTGGCTACATAATTAGAAAATTCCTAAGTGTACGCTGTCTATGAAATTATGAGTTTTTTCTTTTTCTATTAACGAATTCTCGATCCTGACAGTGCCAGAGAATTAATATAATAAACTCATGTTTCATTGTAGCACTATACTGAAATGGAACTAGCTACATAGTTCTTAGATCATTTTATTAAAACTACAAAGTGTCTTTTATAATTACAAATGGACAATCATTATCTGGGCTTTCTGCTTCGCCCTTTCAGACATCCATAGCAGGATTGGAGTGGCTGTCAAAATCACCCTGACATTATCCTAAGAGTGAGCCACAAACTACTAGACACTTTATGTGCTTCTAATGCTACCTGTCCTTATAATGTTGAAAGTTTAATAATGCAACGAAAACAAAACAAGCGTATGTAAAAACGCGTTTATGTAGCGACTTTTATTTCTATCTGTAGAGATTCAATGACATCTCCATTGTTCAAAACATCTGCTGTACACTCAAGACCTTCATTTGAATACAGTCATGTACTACCTGCCTACTTCCTAAGGATCTGTTTTAAAACGTAAGGCGAGAGTCCATCACGTTTACAGGATTGAATTCAATGTGCTCCATTTGGTACCGGCCCACCGGTCATTTGCTCAAATGCATACTTGGCTGGTCTGTTCTTGTATTTGGAGTTTGAAGTAGTTCGTTGTGTCCACGAGTATGGTATTTGTTGATGTACCCATTGTTCTTGACGTCATCGTATTATGTGTTCTTAAGGGCTTTAGTTTTATGTAAATATGAAGAGTAGTGGCCTTTCATGCATGACTTGTTAACTTGATAAAAGATTTCTTTGTATTACAGATACCTTATGTAACTCTTAATTATAACCACAGACTTTTGACTTTGTTTCCTGTTTTCTCGTATGGTTTTGTTCTCTGTCACTCCCTTCTGCTAGGGTGGAGGAGTGGGGGAGATTTTGAAAATCCCCCGGGCCCCCACTTGAAGGGGGGGGGGGCTTAATGATTGTTCGAAACTATTTTTTTCAAAGTAAGTATTAAATATTTCGCCATTATCTCATGTCATGATGTCGAATGTCAAAATGCAGATGCCTCCAAAGAGGTTAAGCCTCCAGGGCCCCCACACATTGGCCTTCAATAAAATGTTTTTTTAATATAGGCTACTAATACATATTGTAGGACTCGGTTTGTTTTTAGTCACCCTTAACCTTTCAGTTTCTTGGGGAGGGGGGGGGGAGAGGCCACACCATCATATCATTGAACCCGAGCCCACGAGTGCCATCCTCCGCCTCTGTTATCATTCTCTACAACACAAACTTGTATCTTTATCACATGCTGTAGTGTGTACAGAGGAAAAGAGTATATGTTGGAGGGGGGGGGGGTCTGACACCTATTTTGACAGACTAAATCCTAGAAGCCTATTCGTGATGAACAGTTTTGACGCCTGGGGAACTCGTTTGAAACACAAATATTGAGACAGCAGTGGCGTGTCAAGCCTGTGGAGTACAGGAGTCATCTCATTAGGGACACGATCCGCGTGTATGAAGTAATTAGATTGTGTTCAATTATTTATTTTTTAGAAGGCATCGATATAGAAAAGTATCTTAAGCCGTCCCCCCTGTTTCGACTAAGTTAGGCTGTACCACAAAGAGATCTATTATTTAGTTTTTAATAACTAGGGACGTTCAACCCTCGTGTAAATGCCCCCCCCCCCCTCCCTTCAGGCCGTGCGTTCTGTGGGGAAAATGATGTAAAGGTCATCTGTTTCTTTGGCCGACGGTCAACGAAAGTGTCATGTGGCCAGCACAACGACCAACGGCCTCTTTCCCCAACTAATGTCAGGTAGCCACTAGAGCGTCGTAAAAATCCCGAAATTCAAAATCCCTGTCTTCACCGAGATTCGAACAATGAGACCTTTGGTTTGGAAGCCACCACACTTCCAACTGACCCAACGTACGATTAGGAATTTAGCGTAAAGTAGCCAAAAAGACGAAAAATATTGATTCTTACGTAGTCAATTTATCTACTTATACACCATTATATTATAACAGGGCCGGCCTTACGCAGCCGCCTAGGGCCTCCAATTGGTGGGGGAGGGGGGCCTCGCGCAGGAATCAAAATATTTTTTTTTAGAGAACAAGAGAAACTTGTTTTAGTTGTAGTGCACTAGGTTGGAAATAAATTGTGTCATTTATTTTTTCGCTGTTTATTTTTTCTATTTCATTAGGGGCCACCAAATTCACTTTGCCTAGAGCCCACAATTATTAAAGGCCGGCCCTGACTATAATCAGAACACTAGTAGTAAGTCATTCTATATCATTTACTCAAATATACATTTAATGCAAAAGGGCTAAGGGACCATTGATACGGAGATCTGATGATGGCCCTGTCAATCATCGGAACTGACAAGTGACAGCACAAACTCTCCTTCACACCCCTCCTCTTTTGTTTACTCCCATGACATCTCAAGTTAAATGTTTTTAGACGTTGAGTTAAGTTACAGAAAAAAAAATAGATTATGGCATTTGTAATGAAAATTGAATACTCCCGTATTTGTGCAAAACTTGCAACTACTCGCTCTGTCTGGTGCTAATCTTGTACACGTTATTTCTTCCACTTCCCATTCTGGAATCGAGATGTGACTTTGCACAAATATTTATACTCTTATGGCGTATTTACACCAATCAAAAAATTAACCAATTAGTTAAATAATAATGGTAACTTATTAATTGTCTTATATAGGAAAAAGGGAGATAAATCTTGCAGTTTTGATAGATATGGGAGTAACTGCGTTTTTTGTTGTTGTTGTTGTTTTTACAATACCTCTATTGGATCCAGGAACCTGAACAGATGATCTCAAACATGCTTCTAACGATTTTCCTAGAAATTTAACAGTCGCTAAGAAAAGAATCTGGCCGCATCGGAAAACTCTAGTTTGAAAGTTATCATTTTTCAAAGTAAAAAAAACATTATTAAAAAATGAAAAAATTTGGGTAGAGACTAAATCTAGGTCGAGATCCAACATCGACTTTGAAATAACTATCACGTTCTTGAAAGGACTATCGCATTCTGGAATTTCTGAATGTAAGGCCTTATATGTTTCAAGAGTTTAATAAATTATGTTTCAAGAGTTTAGTAAATTAATGTTCAGGGAAATTGTGCGCCTCGTCTTGTAAGTCTACATTTAAATGCCTATCATTTGAATTGGTCAATATTTTTACGCAAATCTAATATAGATTACGTCTAGATTCTACATCTAGAAATGGAATTTCATGAATCACTCACTTTTATTCACTGTTTTTTAGCATTGCAGATCAAATTTTCTAAGCTCTTCAGTTTGTAGTACTTTCACTCTATGACTTAGGCCTAAAGGTTGTTTTAAAAAATTAACGGGCAACTACCTGGAAGTACTAAAGAAAAGAACAAAAAACTGTTATACATTGAGATATCATTCAAATACATTTTTGATCAATTTTTGTTTGATTTAGTTGGCAACAGTGATGTTCAGTTTAGCGTCCTGGACAGTGTTTTATTTAGCGTGAACATCTCCCAAACAATGTCACTGTTTGGCGTTACACTCTTCCCGTGAGCCTTCCTTCGCGTGTTCCATGACCCGGAAGTTATAAACTATCGTCACTTTCGGAAGAAACAGCAGGGCCGGATTTAAGGAAGTGGAGGCCCTGGGTAGGATTTTTGTGGTGACCGCTACGCTCTTTCGAATAATTTTATAAATATTCACTTTATAATATTAAGTATAATAATAATAAAGCTTGTCGCCGAATCCGAAGATTAATGAGGAATGCAGTATTTCCCGTGGCTACGCAGCCCCAGCTGCGACCTACATATTTTGCCACAACTAGCGCAGGCATTGTCTGCCGGTGGTCGGTTTAGATTTTCATTTCGCCGTCCAAGTCTGTCCTCGGCAGCGGATTTTCCTTTTAGTCTCAAATGTGTAATATTAAGTATATAGAATTTTAAATATCATGTTTTTAAAGAAAGTAATATAGATAACTTGTCAATTTAATATCATTTCCTTTTTTTTTTTTTGTTGTTGTTGTATAGGCTATTAAATATTTAAAATTAAAAAGAAGTATTTACTTTGAGAGTGTAGAGGCTTCCCATAAGGATGAGGTCCTAGGTGGCCACTGTTGTAAATATTATCCCTACTTAGTAGGCCTACTTAGTACTAGATTAACTCCATATCGTCTAACAGTGAAGGCACAGGTTTGCCTTTAAGTCATTTTTTAATAGGCGAGTAAGAGTTGCATGTATGTCAACTGTGTCAGATCTGAGACCATAATTTTTGTTCCTTTAGTTTCTCTCTTTCAAAAAAATAATATGATTGGGGGAGGAGGTGGAGAAGATTTTTTATTTGTGTTGTCCTCTTATCCAGACACTCCCTCTAATTAGGCCTACGTATTGTTTCCAAAACTAAGAAAAAGTATTTTAGTTGACATTTTTAGAAAAGTAAATCTAACTTGTGAGTTTCTAATGTAGGCCTACATTCAGAAACCTCTGGCAAGATGTCAGATTTCTAACATGGAACTAAGGCGACTACAGTCCGGCGCGTGACCAAGCAAGCACACACACAGCCACACCTTTAATGTATATAGGGCTCATATATTTGTAAAATGTTTTACATGTTTTGGATGTTCTTTCAGTTCAGAGTTAAAGACAGTATAAATCCTAATCAGAACCTCCCGCATGACGACGAGGGATGGCAGCGAGAAGAATATGAACCCGGACCATCGAGACGACCGAAAGACAGCCCAGCGCGCAGACCATGCGACCGAGAAAGTTAGTTGTTAGCTTAGCTAGCTAGCTAGCTATTAAGAATCTCATTATAGAATTCAACTGTCCCGATACGATCAACGTATAATTTTTCACATCGGAACCGGACAAAACAGAATAAGACAACATATGTTGGGGCTTGTGAAATTTAAACTTGTGGAGTGTCACCAGAAAATGCTGACAATGCCTTTCAAAATTTGCTTTCTCCATAGAGAGGCCCGAACAAGACACACGCCCCTAAACACATATGTAGAAGAACAAACCTTTAAGAAGAGGAGAGCTGCCTGATATGGAACCAATCTACTGCGCAGTTCATCTTAGATGTTGTAGCCTACTAGTCCTCTGATCGTTCTAACACAGTGTTTCTCAAACTGTGTTCTGTGGAACACTAGTGTTCCGCGTGGCCTGACTAGGTGTCCCACGATCTATTGGAGTAATTAATTAGTAGGCCTATACGTGAATTAACTCCACATCAAATAAAGAGAAGAAAAATGGATTTGATTAGCTCTTCTCTGAAAAAGAAAACTTCTATGGTGACATCACTATGAACTTTGAACTGCTTTAGATTTGACTCTAATTTGAAACAAAGATACAAAGATCAACCATTAAATGATTTCTGGTCGCGTTTGTCTGGAATAAAAAAAGAATACAACCATATTCTAAAACAAAGTATATTAATTAATATTACATCCGTTCCCTACAATCTATTTGTGCGAACTGCTTGAACACAGACTACAAACAGCGATGTCCTTGCGAACGCCGGTATGGGCAGTATAGACGGACTTCTTATGGTCCGACAGTTACGCTGGGGGAAACACTATCCCGTATGGGGGGGACGAAAGTGTGCGAAAAGCAGTCTTTTTTGGTGAGCTAAAAGGTGGTCGACGTAACAGAGGTGCCCCTTGGAAACGCTCTAAAGACCAGCTTAGGCGCCAACTTGCCTGAGCTGACATAGACGAGAGCACCTGGTTGCATGCGGCTTTAGAACGACACAGCTGGAGGTCACTCACAAAGGCCGCGGGATACACATTTGAGACCAAAAGAAAATCCGCTGCCGAGTACAGACGCAGACGGCGAAAATAAAATCTTAATCGACCACCGGCGAACAATAGTTATACTTGCCCTGGATGTGGCAAAATATGTAGGTC
Source organism: Biomphalaria glabrata (assembly GCF_947242115.1). Taxonomy (NCBI): domain Eukaryota; kingdom Metazoa; phylum Mollusca; class Gastropoda; family Planorbidae; genus Biomphalaria; species Biomphalaria glabrata. Next base: position 35,917,515 of record NC_074711.1, on the reverse strand, counting down.
ACAGCCGGGGCTGCGTATCCATGCGAAATTCTGCATATCTCATTAATCTTCGGACTCGAAGACAAGCTTTATTATTATTATTTGTGCGAACATCATTTTCTTATTATGCTGAAAGAAAAGACAAGGTCTAGTAACAGGCTTGACACACCAGATAGTGGAACTCAGCATATCAATATCGTGCATGATACCAAGTTGATCTGCTCTTCAAGGACTCAATACTGTCAAAGTGATCAAACCTTACTTTTTGTAAGGCTTATATCTGTAATTGTTTATTTACATAATTTTATACTTGAATTAAATAATAGGCCTAATATTAATTTTGAATACGACTATTTTTTTTAATTCAAACAATTAGGAAATAATCCAACCTAAAAAAAAAGGGGGGGGGGGGTTCCGCTCAATTTTCAGAATGTGTGAAGTGTTCCGTTATAGAAAAAGTTTGAGACACACTGCTCTAACATAATAATGAGAACGCAGAAGAAGTAGAGAAATAGTAAATGCATTTAAGTTTTATGTACCGGCCCCCCGGTATCTCAGTGCAGACATAGAATTGATACACAGAGACTCAAGGCCTTACATGCAGTGACTGCTTCCGTGAGAACGTGACAAATGGATTATGAAACAAAAAAATCATACTTCTATATTTGGCTTCTCCAGTGACAGAAATCAAATATGATGCGTAAGTAAATCTATTTATAAATTGCCGTACTGCCCTAGGCCGCCTATAATAGGGCCATCCAGTAAACTAGTGGGAAATAAAATAAATAAATAAATGGTTAACATTCAAAACAGCCAATAAAAGCAAACTAATACAAATCCAAGCCTAAATGGGATGTTTGATAATAACGTAATAATACAAACCCGCCTACCCCCCCCCCCCAAAAAAAAAAAAAAAAGAAATATTAAATAGGCTCAACATTGTTTTTTAGGCTATAACTGTAACAGATTTCACTGACGACACGATTTGAGAGACTGTATATCAAAATTTACTTTGTTATAGGCGTAGTCTAGTAGGCCTACTAGATGTCTAGATCTATTATCACTAATTATCAGATATCATTAATCATAGACCTAAATTTTAAATGTATTAAAATGTTGGAACAAATGAAAATCCAATCTGTATAAATCCACATTTAGATAGATTTGAGTGCAAACTAAAAATGCTGAATGATTTATCTACAGAGGGCTAATTATTTTAAAACATTTTATTTTAAATGCTGATGTGTTTACTCAAGTACTAGTCTTGTGTCTAGTCTTTCTGTGATCAAAGCTGAGGATGGGATGGGTACGGTAAACCAGTAACAGGTGATTTTTCTCTTCCGGAAGTGACTCAAGTTTTGCACAATTTTGTAAACATTATGGTGGTGTAGAGAGAAGAGAACTTGGGGGTGGACCCATAAAGATCTACTGACAGCAACATTTTCGCATTAATGTTTAAAGGAATATGTCTTTAATGCAAGCTAAAGGTAACAAAGAGAAGTAACAAATAAGCAAGTGCAGATGTGTTGAATATGAAGAGTCAACAAAATGTCATGACATTAGACAGTCCCTCAATTCTGTACAAACACATTGCCAACCACAGTGAGCGTCAGGGTTCCGTCTGTTCAGAGTCACTGTCAGTGATGGGGATAAACCATTCAACAGCTCAAAGAAGACATAAAAGTAAAGTTTCAGTTAGAGAAGCATTCTTAGATCTAGATTTATATTTTAAAAAATAGCAACACCTGACTAATAAAGAGATCTAGACTCTACTACTCTAGATCAGTCGATCAGTAGAATTCAGGAGATCTAGATCTATTTAATAAGACTAGACTAGATCTAGTCTAGCTATAGTATAATTGACACTATTCTATTACTATAGAGTACTATAGACTATATTGCACTATATAGATCAAGTATTATTAATATTAAATTATATAATATTAGTATGATAGTGACTTACAATATAGATATTAGAGTCTAGATCTTGTAATCTTATCTTGTTGAAATGTCAGTGTGTTTAGACTTTAGACACTTTAGTTTAACTAAAAATAGTTATATAATTATTAGCGAAAATTCAATTATTTTTTAAAATCAATTTTAATCTTATTAATCTAAATTCTAGACTATGTTAATTCTGGCTGGATTTAGATTAGATCTAGATTTATATGTAAAATCTAGATCTGTCACAATATAAATAACATTTTAGCATGATGACTTAACTTTGCTAAATCTTAGACTAAATTCTAGATCTAGACAGTCACAATCTAATATTCTACTAGTTCTCTGCTTTCAATTAAACCTCTCTAGAGAGTCTAACTACTCTTTATTTAATCTAGATTTCTAAAATAGACTTGCCTACATATTAATTACATTTTTAATTATAGCTTGTTTTTATTAAAACAATTGTTAAGTTTTTAAAATTAAATTCCATTTCACTTTTCTCTTTAATTCTAGAAATACATTTTTAAAATAATTTTCTCATTTAAAGTGTAATAGATAGAGCTAGATCTAGATTTATTGACTATTAACAATATATCTTTTTTTATTATTATTTCTAATTAATTCAGATCTTATTAATTCAGTGTTTCTTTAACCTTTAACTATTATGCCCCATAGATGAAAAAAAAAAAAGTTTTGCGTCCCACCCAGCCCCCCTTTTTTTTTCTCAGATAGGGTTATGGGGGATTGTTGTAAACTTTCCTAGCTGGGTTTGGAATGGAGTCCAAGTGACAAGCATTTTCCTGCATTGTCAGCATCCTGGTGTCTAGAGCATTCTTTTTATCCTAGTAGAGTGAAAAAAGAAATACACAGGTCTAGTAAAATCAAATAAAAAAGGCTCAGATGATACTAAAGGTTGATGCTAAAATGTCAGCATCATTGGATATACATTGAGTTTGCATACATGCACATTTCTAATGGGTCTGATTGTGTTTGATCAACTTTGAGTTAAACTAAAGGTCTTATTGATGACCTTTTGTTGTCATGTTGAAATCATAAGCAGAACAATACAGTCAAGAGATTTTACCCCTGTCATTTTGTCTAGTAGAATTGTCTTATAAAAAGAAATGATCATTTTGATTCAATCTTGTTTCAAACTTCTCTTGGGAAAAAAGCTCTACTTAGGAGAGGAAGAATGTCTCTTAATTAAATCAATTCATTTTTTTTCATAGGAATTTTTGAATAGCCAAAAAATGTCATATTACTTGATTAATATTCAAATATAGATTTATTAATTCGTTGCAAGTATACAAACGTTACTTTGTCCCATGAAGTACAAATTGCAGTCTCAGTTGTCTCTCTCATGGGTTGTGCTCCCTTGTCAGCATGTTATTACTCCACCCCTACACCCAGTCAAGCATTTTGAAAAACATTGTATCAACCATACATTTTAAGCAAACATACTTAGCATTAATTCCAAAATATATTAAAAATGCAAGTACATGAAAAAATTAGTATCATTTTTGTATATATGGCCTTTAAACTTCTTGACATTGATCTAGACTTAGACTATATTATATTGTACTTCTAGAATATTTTAGCTCTTGGCACAAGCACTTAAAAGATAAAGTTATGCATTTAATTATCAAAGCTTTCATAATACAAATGACATATCTAAATTATATGTCTGTACACCAGTTAATGGAATACTTCTATTTTTATAGGCTTATAAAATTACACCATCACCTACATATACCATCTGCATTTGCTAATGTTGCATTTCTGAATCTTTAATTTTTTTGTATTGTGTGATAATATCTGTGGTCAAAGGATATTTCATTCTTCTAAATTTATGATATATTTTATTTAAATTAATATCTCAGCTTGTTAATAAACAGAGTTGAGCAAACTTATCTTTGCCATTTTGTTTCTGTTTTAGTGAGTCAAATAGTGCTAGTAGATGCAAGTAAAACAAACAGATTATACATTTTTAACTATATGGGTGCAAAGATTTTTCTCAAAATATACTACATGATATTAAAATAAAAAGAATCAAAAACTTTTTTTTTTACATTTCAGTTGATTTTCAATAAATTTATATGTTTATTATTTAATAAATAGTTTTTTTATTAATAATATACATGGATATCATAATAATCTCTTTTTTTTGTTCAATATTTTGATATTATTTTATTAAATTTGAACCTGACAGAGACTATTTGTAAAAAAAAAAATAATTTTATACCAATCAAAGGTGTGTCACAGTGTCTGACATTGATATTTGAGTTGCCCAACTCTGACTTATATAAATACTTGTTGTGATCATCTAATACTTTCTATACAATGGAAAATGTTTATTTCATTATGTTTGCAGCTTGAAAAAAAAAGCACATTATGTCTGAGAAATATTGATTTTTTTTAAGGGGTTACAATTTGACCAAATTTCTCCTTTTATTGATTACTCAAACTGTTAGGTTTTGTTGGATAAGAAAAAGTATCCTTGATTTATTTATTGTTTGAAAAACTAATTATACACATAAATTGTTATAAATAAACTCTATGTAAATATTTGTTTTTATTCTGCTAATTTTCTTCTGTGCAAAATTAAAATTAACAGTATAATAAATAAATAAATATTTCTCTATAATCGGAATAAACATTAACTCCATCTGCATTATCAATCTTCAGTGGCATATTAATAACTTTCCTTCAAGCTTATTTTCACAGGATTTGGTGAGGTGTCAGAATGTTGCATACTGGAATGTTTAATACTTTTAAACTCTTAACTCTGTTCTCTTCTCACTGTACACTTGCATGTTTTACTGCAGGATTGCTGGAGGAAACAAACAATTCTAGAAGAATGGGAAAATATTTTTCATTGAAGATTTCTTTTAAAAGAAATTGTATCATGAGGTGTCCACTTGTATCTTTTGGCTAACTTATTTAAGATTTAATTAAAAAAAAAAAAGAAATTGATAACAAATAATAATTTAGAAAACATGATCTTTTAAGACTTTTAAATTATACTTAAATTAAAAAAAAAAATTAAACTCTATATTCTTTTAATGATAATACAACTTTGTACAAAATCTAAACAAAATAATTTTTAATAGTACTGTTTTGGAAATTTTGTACAAATTTAAAAAAATATATAACAATATTGTTTTTGTTCAAATATCTTCTGAATTCTCTCTTCTAAATTTACCCTTGTGAAGGAAAAGTCTCATGCTGTGTGGCTTAATGTTTAAATTATAAATCTAAAGCATTGTCAGCTTTTCTTAAAAGTAATATCAATAAATACTTCTCTTGTTTTATTATTGATCAATTTACTTGCTTACTTTTAGAATTGTTAGATTTTAGGAACTGTTTAGGTTTATCAACATAAGTACATTACAAAAGAGACTATGCTCAGTTAATTCCAATTTTTTTAATGCCATTAATTTTTTAAAAATTATTGCAAACCTATTATTAAACTACATTTAATTTTTTTAAAAGTCCATTCAATTCAAGATTTACATAATAAAATTATACATGGAGGCAGTGGGTTTTCATGAATCGTTTTAATTTTAGCTGATTAATTTAAAAATTTGTCAGTGTAATAGTCTTGTGTTTGCTTTTCATTCTGATTCTTTAAAAAATTATTTGCATTAAATTCTAGTGTCTCATTTGGAAATTACTGTCAATATTTTCTTTTGTTTCCCTATTTTTCTTCCTTTAGAAGTTGAAATGGTGAATGTTAGCCTCATTCATCATGGACTGCCAGCTTCAGAAGACACTTGTCTGGGCGTTGTCATCATTCCAGTTCAGCAGTGGCAGGATCTTCGATTGCCTACACTACGGGTCATGCTGAGACATCAGCTTAGTCAAGTTGTACCTCAGAGATTTATATTTTATTCAAAAGCAAGGTTATTTTCGGCCTATTTTTTCTTGCTGCTTTAAACTTTTTCTGGCTTTTATGGAAAGCATTTGTTTCTTGCATATATATATATATATTAGGGGTGCACCGGATAGTACTTTTTGATATCCGGCCGGAGCCGGATATGACCGGATAGTAAAATTTGATATTCGGCCGGAGCGGATACCTAAGTGTCTTGTTAATAGCTTGTGTTGCTGAACATTTTACGAAACTGTTAAATAACATACCTATATTGGTTGGTTTTATTTTTTTTTCCTTTTATATACCTTTTTGTTTTAAACTCTGTTACTGATTGATTTATTCAAACTTAACAGTATTTCTAAAAATCTGTATAGCATGAGTGTGTCTGTATGTACGATACCACCAACTGTAAAGGATGTGTAGGAAGGTCAATGTAAATAATGTTAGTATATATTTAACTAATTACTAATGTAAATCTCTGATAATTAAAGTGCAATCTGCCTTATATAGTGGTCGGATGTATGTGTTCATGCATTTCAGAGCAACAACCTGGTCAGATATACCTAGTGAGTCTACACATGTAGTCCTAGAGTAGTGTGTATAGTTGTTTGTGTTAACCATCAAGCATTGTTTTTTCCTTGAGCATACGCACGCAATAGAGTTGGGTGTCAGTCAAAAAAGACAACACATTGGCATGGTCAGTCAAGCATATAGATACATTATGCCCGTCCACTAGTTAGAGGTCAAGGTTTTTTTTTTTGTTGTTTTTTTTTACACTCCAGCATATTGTTTCTTTGTTTGCTAGATCTAACTGCGGTACTATTGTTCAATTTATTTTATGCGATTTAAAAATTTACTGTAAGGTTTTCCATTATTTATTAAGTCAAAAGAATTAAATAATGAAATTAGCTTTCTTTCTAAAGGTTTTAATACAAGGCAAAAATACACACACGCAAACATGCACATCTTTGTTTTATTTTAAAGTGCAAAGAACGTACGTAAGAAACATTAAATGCAAAGATCGTATGTTTGAAACATCTTTCTTAATTAATACTTATTAATTATTTTATTCGTGGTTTCAGTAACTGTTACAAAAGGGAACGTTAGTAATCCTATGAATGTCAGGTGTGTAAAAGTCGTCCTCGCCTGATACACAGTAGCTAAGTACGCATCTTAAGTAAAAAAAAAATAATAACAAGGAGTTAATTGACTGTCACAAATTATTAAGAATATTGTTATCGAATCAAGACACTTAACTGCAGGAGTAATATTCAAGTTAACACGTTAGAAAAATTATTTAACGTTAATATTTATTGACAGTGTAATATCCTTTGTTAGCAAGTTGCGTTTTTTTCATTCTGGCTTAAAAATGGTCAATGTCTATCAATAAATTGGGTGTCAATGACCAAAGAAATAAAATAAAGAGTAGGGGGTGTTTAGCTCTCCATTTAAAGATAGCCCTGTTCGTGTCTTCTACAAAATAATTAGTTACTGGCTTACTGGGCTATATAATCTCGCGGTTTGTGTTCTGTGTAGCTAAATGTCACTCGTTTAGGTGCGTGTGATCTTTAGTCCAGCTTACTAATTGAGATTTATGTTCAAGTAACGTAGCACACTTGAAAAGGTGTGGCCTCTAGACCAACCACGTGATTAAGATTTTTCTCCAAATAAGCAAACTCTTTGTCCGGATACCCGTGTAGATGTTTTGCTTTAAGTCCAGTCCACCCCCCCACCCCAATTAAGATTAACTACTAAGTAAACAAACATAGTTCCCTCGTGTGACCTCTAGAGAGTGCTTACGTCCATCGTATCTGACTTGGGGTCCGCGGACAATGGTTATGCTTGCCCTGTATGTGGCAAAATATGTAGGTCACAGCTGCAATCCTCATTAATTTTCGGACTCGAAGACAAGCCTTATTATTATTATTATTTTGCTGGTGAATTATTACCATGTGTTCATGCTTCGGTGTCTACTGTCCTGTACCAAAACAAAGGAAATGGTTATAACACAGCTTCTCTGCGCCTTACTTGCGAACTTCTTATAGTCCCACAGTCAGGCTGGGCAGGGCACGTATCCGGTATGGGGGACGAACATATTTTTCGGCATAACAGAGGTGCCCCACGGAAACGTTTCTTTAGAAAACTAATGCAATGATTTAAGTCTATTAAGAAAAAATTTGCCATTTTACTTTGTCACAAAGTGCCTATTTTACCCTATAACGTAGAGATTTGCGTCACTTGATGTTTCGTACTAAAGCCATAATGAATGTATACTAATTCCATAATTAAATGTCTGAACGTAACCATCTGAGAAGCAAAGACTTTCTCCCAAGCCAATAATAGTAGGCCTACAATAGTTATACGCAAAAGATGGATTGTAAAACTATAAGACGGATGTGAGCTGTGGTTGGTCTAGACTATAGGAGGACTTAAGAGACTTTATATTTAATCGCCATGTGCAATTACATTTAGAACTAACAGAACACTAAAGCAACTCTTCAGATTAGTAGTCTTTATCTGATCGTTCATTTTCGTAATTACAACAATAGCCCAATAGTTTTACGTGAAAGAAGCAATGTAAAACGTTAAGACGTGAGCTGTGGTTTTCTATAGGCCTACTGTTGGGGTGACTTTCTATTGAAATCGCCATGTACTATTACATTGAGAACTGACAGAACGAAAAAGCTACTCTTCGGATTGAGTCTTTACCCGATCGTTCATTTTCGTAATTACAACAATATTTCCAAAAGGACTTCGGGTATATATCCTTCCTTCACAAATTATTCATCCGAGCGAGGCTCTGTCACCTGATATTATTAAGTTATTAACACGCCTTGTCTTTATAATAAACGATGTTTGGTGCATATTCATAATGGCTCTATTTTTAAGCACATTATTTTGTTTTAATATAAACATTAATACATTCTACAACAGACATTAATGGAACGAGGTCCACTTTATGCATATTAAATAGGTGTATTTTTTACTATACGGTTTACTATCCGGTAGTGATATCCGACCGGAGCCGAATAGCACCGGATAGTAAAAAATGCCGGATATTCGGCAGAAGCCGGAGCCGGAGGGACTATCCGGTGCACCCCTAATATATATATATACTAGCCGGATATGACTCACGAACTGGGGCCTTAGTTTGGGTATTACTGATCTACTGGATTGAATTTAGATCTATGTAAAACATGGAGAATGTTCCCATCCCATTTTTTATTTTGCTACAAAAATAAAAGTAGAGTGAAAAAATAGGTTTACCCGTTAATAGGACCTATTCATATCATATATAAAATGCTGTGAAAACGGATTTACCCAATTTGTTAAAAAGTTTTGTCCTTTAATAGAGATACAATTAGGTACCTCCAGTTGTGGGAGGGACATTAAACATACACTACAGTCTCCGCCATGGTCTAAATAACATTTATACCAAGTTTTATCAAGATTTGTCAAACGGTTTCGATTATTATTCGGGACATACATACATTCATACGCCTTACTTTCTGCTATATATTGTTGATAACTCTGTACTGTGTCTTGAATGGGCTATGTTCAAAATGGAGGTAATAACTACACCTCTAACAGTTGAACACAGTGATGTAATGAGACAATCAAGCGACATCAATTCCTAAGGATTTAATAGGTAAATACGAAGGGAAATTGTCTCTGTCATCACTATCAACTAAATACTTCTGAGGGAACAAAACTTTCCTAACATATGATATTACTGTCTCTGTCTCTGCCATCACTATCAACTAAATACTTCTGAGGGAACAAAACTTCCCTAACATATGATATAACTGTCTCTGTCATCACTATCAACTAAATACTTCTGAGGGAACAAAACTTCCCTCACATATGATATAACTGTCTCTGTCATCACTATCAACTAAATACTTCTGAGGGAACAAATCTTTCCTAACATATGATATAACTGTCTCTGTCATCACTATCAACTAAATACTTCTGAGGGAACAAAACTTCCCTAACATATGATATCCTAGTCTTTAGTTTTATCAAGACTTTATTGCTGCTATATAAAACCTAACCTGAAATAGACGAAACAAATGACTCTTTTTAACTTTTCAAGCCAAAAAAACAATTTCTTTATTCTTTTTTAGGAAAAAAAAATCAACGTGTATAAGTATTACATCACCTCCAAGTCATTTTTACCCTTGAGAAGTACATGGCATTCTTGGAAAGATTTTTTTTTTCTATTTTTTTAAGCTAATGTTTTTTTCACAGTGCCTTGCATTTAGTGATGAGCTCATAATAAAACTCGTTTATATATTTTTTTAAAGCATTATAACTGCTTGCCAATGTTTGATTTCATGGTTTTACAAAAATATTACAATGTATGCTAATGATATTGTAAAGATTGATGTACATGTTACCATACATGTGGACTAGAATGAAAGTTAATCTGACATTGTGCTACATGATTCTGGAAGGTTCTCCAAACTTAGTAACTTGGGCATGAGGAATGGGCAATCAAAGAACGTAAATTGTTTTTAAAGTTAACAAGTTTCCCCAGATTGCTAATCCAACCACACCTGGAAGACACTTGAAACCCTCTTTCCTGAAACAATTTTTGTATTTAAACAGTATTAGGGTAGTAGTTTACAAAACACAAATTTAGTCACAACTTTGAAGAAATAAAAGGACTTATAATTCTAAAGATTATTTTTTATTCACTTTTTTTGGAAAGTGAGTAGATCTTTGTCTTGGTTGAGCCATCAACCATTACAAATAATTAAATGACTATATTTTGAATTTTTTTATTGTGTGGTATTGGATTCCAGTAAAATGAAATATATCTATCTATGCAAGCACTTTTAATAAATGTATCTGGTCTATTTAATGTAAACTGTTTAATAGTTTAAAACATCCCTTTCACACACACAATGTTTGCTTTTTGTTGTAAAAATTAACACAGTTTCTTTTTTCTAAGTAATACAAAATATCTTGTTTTCAGAATTAAATAAACACTAACAAGATTTATATTTTGAAAGGAAATAAAACTATGTTTTTTAATTTGTTAGCTCCACAAGAGTTATTTTATTCCTTTCTTTTCTCAGATATGAAATACAATATGCTCAAGAAAAGGATATTCTATGTTCCCAGATTTGTGATTTCAATAACACCATATTAATACGCAACAGTTATGGTTAGTACTGGTCAATTTCATTATATTACTTGTTGTTGTCTATACTAGCAGAGATTTGTTTTTATGCACATTGTTAATGTTTTGAGCTCATCCTATAAGTTATATGTATGTAAAATGTACAGCCTAATCTTTGAAATTCGGTTTATTTGTACACTATTACAATGTATTTATTATCTTTTGTTTTTCTTATACGATATTATAATTGTTGCTGAAATTTCTTTTTTTTTAAGACTTACCAAAATTATTTGTCAAAAATCATGATGACACAGAAATCTATGGACACATATTTAGTACCTTTTGTTCTACGCTGGTTGATGTTAGAGATACTGTTATATCCAGTGTTAGTAGGAAACTCTTTATTATTTATTTTTGTTTGAATTTAATTAACAATGTTCTTAGAAAAAATTGATTTCAAGCCAGTAATTCAATCATTTTAATATTCTGTTAATATCTTTTTACAAAAGTTTTTATTTATTTTATCAAGAATTAATTTGTACAAATAATAGTATTTGTTGTTTTTACATGGACAATGTTTTGATTTTTTTGTATATTTGTTTTCAGTGTTCACAAGTGGCAGCCTCCACAAGTAAGTTTCATTTTCTTCACCCTGATGGCTCACTGATTCCAGTTGCCATGGAGACACGCTTTAATGTACACCACATACTTAGAAAACATGAAATAAGAATTTTCGTGAGTGATCATGTGTCCTGGGACTCTGGGGACACTCATACTCAACTGAAACGCAAGTCATTTGAATCTGTAGTAGAACAAGCCAGAGCCAAGACATTAAGGTAGGGATACTATATTAAGTTGTTTATAATCTAACATACCATGATTCCTAAATAGTTCGTGGTATTCTAATTAGGGATCACCCTTGAAAATTTTAAGTGAGAAAAGACTAGGGTTGTTAAAGTCTGTGAAATATTACCCCAGATTGCTAATCCAACCACACCTTGAAGACATATTTATTAACTGGTCACACAATTTATTAACTGGTCACACATATTTATTAACTGGTCACACATATTTATTAACTGGTCACACACGTATTTATTAACTGGTCACACATATTTATTAACTGGTCACACATATTTATTAACTGGTCACACATATTTATTAACTGGTCACACATATTTATTAATTGGTCACGACATATTTATTAATTGGTCACGACATATTTATTAACTGGTCACGACATATTTATTAACTGGTTACACACATATTTATTAACTGGTCACGACATATTTATTAACTGGTCACACATATTTATTAATTGGTCACGACATATTTATTAACTGGTCACACATATTTATTTACTGGTCACACATATTTATTAACTGGTTACACACATATTTATTAACTGGTTACACACATATTTATTAACTGGTCACGACATATTTATTAACTGGTCACACATATTTATTAACTGGTCACACATATTTATTAACTGGTCACACATATTTATTAACTGGTCACACATATTTATTAATTGGTCACGACATATTTATTAATTGGTCACGACATATTTATTAACTGGTCACGACATATTTATTAACTGGTTACACACATATTTATTAACTGGTCACGACATATTTATTAATTGGTCACGACATATTTATTAATTGGTCACGACATATTTATTAATTGGTCACGACATATTTATTAATTGGTCACGACATATTTATTAATTGGTCACGACATATTTATTAACTGGTCACGACATATTTATTAATTGGTCACGACATATTTATTAATTGGTCACGACATATTTATTAACTGGTCACGACATATTTATTAACTGGTCACACACATATTTATTAACTGGTCACACATATTTATTAACTGGTCACACATATTTATTTACTGGTCACACATATTTATTTACTGGTCACACATATTTATTAACTGGTCATACACATAGTTGAATAAAAACTTGAATTCCTCTTTCATGAAACAATTTTTGTTTTTTAAACAGTCTCCCTCTTTTATACACAACACATGGCAATCCATCCTTCTAACAAGAGCATCTTAGTTCTTGTACATATATTACATCATTCAATATCAAAATACAGACCAACACCCAATCATTTCTTTCATATTCACATACACCCACCCACAATGTCCTGCCTGCATTCAGATAATAGTATTATTCAGTTTTGTTTTTCTGTATTTTCAGGTTATCTTTCACCTCCAGCAAAGACATAGACAGAAAGCCAACAGACGAGACTGCTGTCAGGACCCCTGTACAACAAGATAGCAAACAGTTGTTGATCAGCTATGTCAGGGCTGAAGCTGCAGAACATGCTGTCAATCTGAAAAGAAAGTTAACAGAAATTGGCTTCTCTGTTTACCTGGTCAGATCATTAGTTCTTGTACATTTTTGTTTGGGAGAAAATAATTTTTACAAAAGTATTTAAAATTTCAACACATCTTTTCTTTTTTCTCTTAACTCAAAAATTATTTTTGTTGTTATATTTATTATTTTATTAAGAATATTGTTGATGTTTACAGGATGTTCATGAAATTAAGTCAGGGATAGATTGGCAAGACTCTCTTAACTATGCTGTCAGTAATTGTCAAGTATTTATTCCATTGGTAACACCTCGTTATGGAGAAACACAGTGGACTAATAGAGAGGTATTATTTACAAACAAATATTATTATGTCAGTGTAGTACAAGAAACAGTGATATAAATATATAAAGAGAAAACATAGACTATTTCTTGTGTGTGTGTGTTAACTGCCCGTGAAACTTACAAAGTTGGAATATTAAAACATCTGGTTTATTTATACATTGTTTTTAAACCAGTCTAAAGTTAATTATTGTCTAAAATTTGGGAAACCTTAAGAAATATAATAAATTACTTTCTGATTTAAAAAAATAATTAAAGGTCCATTTCTTTTTTTTAATACTTATAAACATCTTATAACAAATAATTTCATTAGAAAATTTTATAAGTATTTTCCTCATGGAATTTTTTTCCCTTGAAAAATAAATATATATAAATATATATATATGTATAGCTCCTACTTCATAGTTGAAGATGAGCACATTTCTCATTTTCCATGAACTGGAAGATTGCTATGAAGTTCAAGCTTTAAAAAGCTGCCCCAATACTTGGTATGTTTGGTAGGTTTGGTCTGCTGCAGATATGCCTGCTTCTTTTCTCTGCTTTTTGTTTTTGTTTGAGATCTGCTTTTTTTGCTGATGACTCTCTTCTTACCTTATGTCTTTAAACTCCTATACTCATAGCTTCAAGTCATGAGGAGTGATGGAGAGCTAGTGTTCCCCAGCCGTAAATGTTAATTTCACACTCCTTGAGAAAGCTCTCAGGGCTGACTTTGTAACACTTGTGTTGACTCTACTAAGAGCATACAAAAAGACAAGCTCTTACACTAGAAGTCAAGCTTTTAGAAATAATTTTGGGTTATTCATTTTTTAAAATTGCTTTTCACTTTATCATCATTTGTATCTGTCTCACTAAAAGGTCAAACTGGCAGATGTTTTGGGTAAACCTATTTTACCCATCAGTTTCCTTGAAGAGTGGCCACCTCGGTGTCTTGCTATTCAGTTTGCAACAACACAGTTTATCAGGTGGAAAACTCAGGAGCAAATTGAAAAAGGTAATTTAGCCATTGAACCCAATTCCCTGTAAAAGATAAACAATGTTTCTTGTACAATAAGATATTTTATCTTATAAATTTAGGTACAAGAGCTTGTTGAAGCTGTTATTTCATCCAACAAGTTCAACTAAGACCAATGAGAATGTGAGAACAAAATATAATTCTTAAGAAATTCAAATCTACGTTGTAAGTGCAAAAGTCCTGACACACTCATCACCAATTCTCCCACTTGTGGTGGCTGAAAAAAATATGACAATTTAACTTGTTATCACTTACCGTGTAGATTAGAACGCAGTCCAAATAAACAATGCAAAAAACAAATTGACCATAGTTTTATTTTTTTCGAGACTGCTTAATACCTGTATTAAGTTCTAAGCATCTGAAGTACAATTTTTACAATCAGATCTAGATCCAAGCAAACTATAAATCCAACAAACTTAAATATGAGAACCTATTAAACAAGAACTAAACTTTTTTTGTTTAGTGCTTTTCTGGAAGGGGGAGCCTGGGGTATTTTAATTTTTTCAAAGTAATGTTAAATTTCTCAAAGTCTTTGCTTTACATAGGTCTACACTAGGAATAACTAAATATCTTTTTAAAATCTGTTACAGCCAAAAAAGGAATGTAGAGCTTTTTAAATATTTCTATTGTATTTAGGACTTTTTTGGGGGGTAGGCGGATTTTTATATGGCTCCTTTTGTCTTGAAAGGCAATGGATGCGCCCAGATGAGTCTCTGGTTTTGGTTTAATCTTGAGACGGGGCAGAATCTGGTGTGGCTAATCAAGCCAATTCTAGAGCGGCAGACTTTGCCACAATTCATATATGTGTATGCCTCTGATTCAGGGCTAGCGGACATGGCATCTTTCTTTTTTTCCCTCTTGATTAAGGCCACTTCAATTCTTTTGTTCTCAGCGAGGGTTGTCCCAGCACGCACAGTCTGTCTCCATGCAGGTTTTTATTATGATGTGTATTATCCAGCATCCCATATAGGCTTGGGTGGGTAGAGGAATACAAAGTCCTTAATTGGCACAACATGGCCTAAAATTGTTTGACATGTTTTAGATGTTCCTTCAGAATTAACAATTAATACAGCTTAGCCCAAAAACTCCTGAAAGACGATGGTGGGGCATGGTAGCGGACAGGGTTTGAGTCCGGGACCATGAGACAACAGTTTAGCATGTATTCCAAACAATGTGCCAAATAAACATATCCACAACTGGGTAGGGGGGAGAATTGTGATACTAGAATTCCCCAGACAAAAGTAGATATGTGGAGGAGGGACAAAATAAAGGAAGCCATTCCATTGGAGCTTAACAGATACTAAAATTTACTAGCCAATAAGTAAGAAGCAATGAAATCCAGGCTGTTACATTGGAACTGAAAATAAGGAAGGGTGGTTCTTGCTAGAAAATTATGTGGGAGAGTGGAAAAACGCAAAGGATGCAATATAAAAAAAATAGGAAGTGGATTTAAAAAAAAAGGGGGGAGGGTCAAAATAAACACTACATGCCCACAAAACAAATCAATGGTTGTAGCCGTTGTTGAATGCTAGTTTAATATTAAAGTAAGAGCTTTTCATTTAGCCATTACATTTTGATGCAATTGGACATAATTCTAATGAATGAAACATAAAAGGTTGTATATTATATATATATATATATATATATATATATATATATATATATATATATATATATATATATATATATATGTTGATAACAGATTTCAAGATCTTTTCACTCAGCAGAATGGCTAGTCATATTGTCTATTTACTATAAGTGATTAGCTTAAGTCCGAACTGCTTGCTTTTGACTCTGGATAGGGGTTTGCTTTGTGGGTTGTTGTTTTTTTTTTGCACATTGACTAAAGACCTCTATCCAATGTGTGGTAATGTTTGGCCTTCTGTAAAAAAGTTAAACATATATTTTAAAGTCAATTGACAAATGTTATAGTATTTACATTTGTATGTAATGAATTGATGTTTTTTCCTATTTCAGAATTGGCAGGTGGGAAAGGCGCAGACGCAAGAGATATTCGCCTCTGGGATCACCAGTATATTGAGTTTGTTGCTAAAGAGATTGAACATCGACTGAAAACTATGAAATCAGGGCAGACTTCTATGTCTAAGCCTGCACTTACTAGAATGGTAGCCTTTCCTTTAAAATTCTTTTATTAAGAAAACTATGAAATCAGGGCAGACTTCTATGTTTAAACCTGCACTTACTAGAATGGTAGCCTTTACTTTGAAATTCTTTTGTTAAGCTGACCATATTTTTTTACATTATATAATAATACTGGGTTTAAATCATCGACTCAATTTGTTTTCCTCTAGAAAACCTTGTTGAAAACATTTGCTGGTCGCCTGCCTGCCAATGCTACTCCAGTTATTACTTCTCATGATACAGAGGAAATGTCAGGACCTAAAATTGTCATTTGTGTTCATCCTGATCAAGCTAACTTTGTAAGTAGAAAATACTTAGCCATTTCTAGGTCACACTGTCTAAAATATTCTTTAGAAAATCTGTGAACTTATTTAATTTTTTTTCTTAGTTTTAGCCATTTCATTTCAATGATTCTTTCTAACAAATGCCTTCAGTCAAAACTCTACTCATGTTTGGATTGATTTTGAGATATGAATAGTAATAATAATATTATAATAATAATAATAACAGTTTGTGAATAATAATAAACATTGGACATAAATATGTAATTGTCACATTTTTTCCTTGATATTAAAAAAAGGTTTCTTTTCAGAGTATGCTTTCAATTTGTTTTGAATTGTAGAATTCATCTGCCAGAAATACTGAGGCATTTACTAGTCTAATTATATGTTGCTTAATTTTGAAGTTCACTATTTTTTCCTTCAAAAAATTAACAACAATAAAAATTTGTCAAGAAAACTTGAAGAACTTCAATGTCATATTTTCTTACCCCTAGCACTGATTTGTAAAGCATCTCTTTAGTAAAATATTAGCCAACATAATGAATCAACTAGAATGTCATCCACATATTTTGCTCTATTTTCTAGGCTTTTGAATTACGAGGCTGGTTAGAAGAAGCAGGGCACAACTCCTGGGTGTCTGCTGTTCAGGGAGAGCCTTTGTCTTTGGGTGATGCTGATAAAATTAGGTCAAGTCAAGTTGGTAAGCTTTTGTGTAGTTTCAGCTATTTGATTATTAAACCTGAATATTTGTGTAAAACCCACTAAAAATATCAAGGCTACATAACAAGGAATAGTTGTTTTTTTTTAAGAGAACAATGGTCTTTCTACTTTGTCCAAGTATTGAAAAAAAAATATATAGTTTAGGCCAAAACAAATATGTTTAACTCTTTCTCTCCGTAATTATTTTCCTCATTTCGATAGTTGTATTCATTTTGTATTTCACTTTCCTGTTCAGGACTTGGTTATTTTAGTGTAGGATAATTTTTTAAGCTTTAAATTTGTTAGAAGTGTCTTCTACTTGCTGAGTTTATAAGTTTTATAGAGTGTAATAAAATGTAATCCTTTCTTGTCTACTTTACTTTGCATTTTTAAAATATACATCAGAATTGAAGATAATCTTCTTTATACTTAAACTGTTCTAAATCACTGATGGTCTATCATGATCAATCAAAACTTATTTATTTATGTTGTAATTACTGAACTTAGAGCAAGATATAGCCTTAAGTATATTGAAAAACAATGGATGCGTCTAGATGAATAATTGGTGTTAATATTTTCTCCTTAGGTCAGGGCAGAATCTGTTGTGACATAGTAGGCCTAATTAGGAGTAGCAAACTTGGCTACAGTTGGAGAAAGAATCAATTTTAGGGCTATCAGATTGAGAAGCTTTCTATTTCTTCTTTCTCCTGTCTCACCTCTGTTAGGGTTGTACACAGACACACAGTCCCTATGCTGTCCATTCTTGGGCAATGTCCTCTCCCCTACTTTCACTGATAGCCAGTGTCCTGAAGTCTCTATTGCAGACATCTGTTGGGGATTTTCCCCGACTATGGATCATTTGACAGCATAAGGATGTTTTGGGGAATGTTTTAACAGTGTCAGTAGTCCATAGACACTACACAATTGTCAATTTCAAGGCTTCCTTTTGAAGTTCTTTCCATGAGATTTTTTAATTACATTTGAATTTTTTTTGTTGTTATATTCATTGGTGCCATTGTTTTTGTGTGTCTAGTTGATCTGATAGCACTGAAGAAAGAGACATCTAAAAACATTGCTGTGAATACTGGCCTGTACATCACACCCAAACAAGTCCAAGTGTTCCAGGAAGCAGTGGACAAGGCTGCACTTGTCATTATTATACTTTCAAAAGCTTTTACTCAGTCTAAGCTTTGCCTTCAACAGGTAGAGAGAAATTAAAAATAACATTTTGAAATGAATGTTTTAATACAGGGTTCGTACGCGGTCTGGAAAAAGTCTGGAATTTCAAAATTCAGATTTAAGTCTTAAAAATGTCTGGAAAAAGTCTGGAATTTGAAAGAAAAAAAAATTAATCGGATGTCATTCAGGCGCCGTAACCAGTAAAATGCTAGGCTTCCATTAGGCCTACTAGATCTATTGTTATAGGGAAAGCACGCGCAATCACGGCCTGTCGGTGAAAAGAGAGCCATTTTCTAGACGGTGTACTGTAGACTTAAATCAAATTTAGTAATAGATCTAGTCCTAGACTGCCCTAGACTAGTAACTAGTTTATTATGACTGCTGTTAGTCTATATTATCTAGAAGGTCGATCAAATTTCAGTAAGGCTACCAAAGGTCAGGAAGTTTTTGGCCTAGATAGATTTATTTATGCATGCGCGAAACTCCCCCTTCCTTTTTAAATAAAGAAAACAAATATATCTCGTCAATGACGTAAACACTTTATATATAGATCTAGAGTCTAAACTAAAAGACTAGACCACAAGAATTACTTACTAGATCTAGGTCTGCTACTAGATTTAAAAGTCTCGATCTATTCGCCACTTAGATAGATTACTAGGTCTACTACTAGTAGTACTAGATTTAGTCTCGATCTATGCGGGACTTTCATTACTATAGTCTAGATCTGTTCTAGGTCTACTAGATTACTAGATTTAGTCTTGATCAATGCGCCACTTCTTAATAGATCTAGGTTTTCTACTAGCCTAGAGTTAGTCTCCATCTATGCGCGATTACCCCCCCCCCCTCCCCCATTAAATAAAGAAAACATTATATTATAATATATCTAGTCAACATAAAATATGCCTATAAGATTGGTAAAACTTCCCATCGAAGGCCCCTAGTTTTTCAGGTAAATTATTTGGCAGCTGTCTATGCGCACTTGAGTCTAAACTAAAAGACTAGGCCTTTAGAATGACTTACATTACTAGGTCTACTACTAGATTTAGTCTCGATCTATGCACGATTACCCCCCTCCCCCCAAATCTAGTCAATGTAGAATATAGGTCTTCAGTCTAATAGGTCTACTACTTGATTTAGTCTTGATCTAAGTCTAGATTTAGATTTACTATCTAGCATACTTAACATATAGATCTATAATTATAATCTAGTATAGTTATGATATAGATTTAGATCTAGATATCAATATTATCAATTTTTACCCTGTTAAAAAAAAACAAAAAAACAAGTCAATATTGACATGGGCAAATGCCTATTGTGAATTAGACATAAGTAAGCCACTATTACAAATTAAATTTAAATTTCAATACAGTTACTATAACTCTAGATCTTTATTTATCTCCTCCAATAGAATTATAGGCCTATTAGAGGTAGGCCCTCTAACCTAGGCTAGTCTAAATAAGTCTTTACTTTTTAACTAGTATCTAATGTTTAAGCCACTAAATATCTATATAAAAATTATAAAACTATTGGACTTATTATGAGATTTAGAATAAGATTTTACAACTAAGTTAGGCCTATTAAACTATATAGGCCTACTATATATATTAAATTGCCCAAGTCTAAGTGCTACAAGATTAGTGGCATTTTCCCCCCTTGTTTCATATAATAGAAAATTATTATTACACCCTAGTCCAAACCTCCCACAGGACTGCAGGGGTTAGTTATTGGCAGGGTTTGAACCCAAGACCACGAATACAGCAGTCCAGAGCGCATACGGCATGCTCAGGTAGCCATCCTTTTTACTGTTAGTAAGTCTGGAAAACATAAGATAAATGTCTGGAAAAAGTCTGGAAAATGTCTGGAATTCATTTTCACAAAAGTTGTATGAACCATGGTATAGACTTGCTCATCCTAATCTGTTTATTGCATTGGGGTGAACTAGAGGTTAGCAGGAACTTGTCCAAATAGTCATTTAAGTCTTGACTGTTGTGAAAGAAATGAACAAATACCTTTAGCATTGGTTTTTCTTTCTCTTATACGATTATCATCATTGGCATTCAACTTTTGGTTCATATTCAAAGATGGATGGATAACTAGAATGAAAATGAGTTTTTTGTTTTGATCCTTGATTTACAAATAAATTTGTTTGCGCACCCCCTCCCCCCCCCCTTTTGAGAAAAGATCCTCACTTGCCTGTTTTATTGATGAGACACTGATATTTAAAAAAAAAAAATAGCCTTACACATTTATCACAGCAATTATTTTGCTTCATTTTTTTTATGCCAACACTATTTGTAGCTGTATGAAAGCTTTTGAATGATTTACTGACATACACTCTAACACATTATATTATTCTATGGCTGATGGCTGCCTAGTTGTGTGGTATGCACTCTGGACTGTCATCTTGATTGTCCTGGGTTCAAACACTGCCCACTACCTTCCTCCATTAGTCCATTGTCCTGCATGGGCTAGGATGAAATATTCTGTAGGAACATCTTAGTGACACATTGTTTATACTGCTTCCCAGGTATTCTACTGTGAACATAGAAAACTCTTATTGCCTGTTTTATATGATGAGTTTCGTTTCCCAAGCTGGTTGAAAATGTTGATCAGAACCAAGAGACTTATAGTGAGTACTTTGGTCACTTTTCTTTCTTGCTTTTCTCCAGTAGTAAACATTTTACAAATTGATATATAAGATTATAAACAATGTAGTAGTAACTTTGGTAGTAACTTTATAATGTTATGTTATTACTTCAAGATTTTTGTTTAATACCTATTACATAAGTCATAAATGTTTAACTCCTCCTTGCAGGACGCTAAAAAAGAAGGTTTTCGTCAAGCACTTCTCATGCAGGTTGAAAGAGGGTTGGATCCGACGGCTAAAAACTGCCTTGAAACAGACAGTCAAGAGGCTAACATTGCTCTAGCTGTAAGTCTGTGATGACATGTTCATTTTATAAAACTTCAGCAACAAAAAAATGTTACATTTTTTCTTCTGTTTGAATAAAATAACACAATCAGACACATTTTACACCATAGCTCTTTCTCTTCTCAGGTACACTATGTGAAAAAATCACTTCAAGTTAAAGAATGTGTTTATGTTACTGGCACCTCCAAAATTCTGAGCACAAGATCAGAAGATGTTTGCAAGTAAGACCACATGTTAAATAGGTTTTAAAATAATTTTGTTTTATTATATGTTCTTTTTTTTTTTTTCATCTTCTGTACACAAATGTAGTTGCTCACTTTTTGGTCATCATTTCTCAGGTCTATTGGGCGACACTTGGCCAAACTTGACAATCTTTTTGTAGTCACTGGTGGGTGCTATGGTACAAGTGAGCTGGTGGCTAAAGTTTTCAATGAAGATAAAGAACAGCAAGGATCAGATTCCAACGTGTGGCACATACTGCCTGAAATGGAAGCACAGGTAATGACAAAATTTGTTTTGTAGTTTGTTTGTTTTTTGGTTCAGTTTCACATTTCTTATTTTGACAAGCGCTAATAAATAATCTATTCATCAGAATGTTAAAGAACATTACAATCAAGGGGCTGATGGTACCTTTGCCCTGAAAGACTTTGGAAAAACTTTATTTTGTGGCAACAGTCTGTGGGAAAGAGAGGCCATTGCCGGAAGATGCTTCCAGATTTGTTTACTTATTGAAGGTAAATTAATTTTCAAGTTCATTTTTACCAACTTTAAGATGTTTATGTTAAAAGTGACGTCTCCTTTATTCTAACTTTACTCTGACATTGTGCCTGTGTAGGTGGTACTCATTCAGCCCATGAAGTGGAAGAGTTTGTTTGGAGTGACCACATAGTTGTTCCTGTCTGCTGCTCTAATGGAGCTACCGTTGGGGATGTCAAAATTTCAGACAAGATGTATCAGGTAGCTGTTCACAAACTTGACCTTTAATATTTTGTTCAACTTAAATTTCATTTCATCAAACATTTGACTCTCACCATTTTGTTTTGTACACAGATGCCTCCTGGGGTTAATGAGCGAGACTGGAAATGTCTTAATGACCCGCAGACCTCTGCTGAAGAGATTGGCTTGGCAGTGTCCAGGGTGATCACAGGTCTGCTTCAGCATTGCCAAAACCAAGTGGACAGCCCAAGGAAGAGTCGTCTCCATCAAACAGGGTCCATTCCAGAGGACCCAGAAAGTGAAGAAGCAGAAACCAGTGCCTCCGCTAGTGAGTCAGTAAGCCTGTCACCCACAAAAAAGAATGCGGCATGGATTGCTAAACTCCGCAGCCTGCAAACTTTTATTCACCCTCACTAAGTTGTTTTACATTGTTTTAATTTCACAATCAGATTAACTGTGACAACCTGCAGAACATTGTTTAGTCTCATTATTTATAGTGAAACTTTTTGAATTGAGCATATAAACTAAACTAATGTTATGAGATAATAATTGTCTTATTCTTACTTTATTATATCTAGGTTCAAGCATAACTTTTAATAACTATGAATGGAGGTTTGTTAAAAGGTTTCTTAGAAGGTTAAAAAAAAACAACCTATTTCAGCTTGGCATCTTTTGTCATTGTCAAACAACAGAACATTATTTTGAATACATCAGTAAAGAAACACAATTGGTTATGTTTTATTTCTATTGCACAATTAAACAGAGGAATCGAGAGAAGCTCTTCTATATTATAGAGAAAGAACACTTTGGTTAACCCTTGAGACATGATTTGAAGTTAAGACTATCTGCCAGAACCCTGAGGGATTATTCAGTAAAATTACTTTAATGATTTGAAGTGACTTGGTAGGAAACTTTGTAGTAGAGCTTCTTTTACTTGCACTGATTTAGCAGCAATCTTGTAGTGGTGGGACTATTACAAACTGTAGTGTTGTTTGGAAGATGCCATGCTAATGATGACTCTTCTGAAATGTTACTGTTTTGTTATTTGTTTGTTTTTTTAAGATGAAAGATTTATAAATGGTGTTCTATTTAATATTTTTAATGACAACGAGGGATTCTATTTTTTTTTAACTTTTGTGCTGTGTAAACCTAAAGACTTAGAAACTTCATGTTGAAGCATTCAAAGATACATGACATAAACTATAATTACATTATTCAGAAATTAATTTGATTAGGTTTTCTGATTTATATAAAGGTTGTGTGTGCATGGATCTGACATTAGGGGAAAATTCTTTTTGAGTTTAATGGAATATGATCTGAAACTACATAAGATTTGCACTATTACTTTACACTATTGCCAGTATTTAAGATTTTATTTTTGATTTCATGTGTGAATCAGGTAATGTTGTTTTATTTTACAACACATGATTTGTTTTTTTTTTTTGGTTGTTGTTTTTTTTTTAATATTTTAAGTGTATTCTTTTTGTATTAAACATTTCTGTGGTAAATGTGATGAATTAACCTACATTAAAGGTGACTTTTCTTCACTGTAATGGGTACCAAGCATAGAATCATGTGAACTAGTACAGTAATCAAAATGTATAGTCAATGTGATATTGTTTTTCATGGACTGGGTGTAAAGATTTGTCATGTTTGACTGTATGCTTAACTGTGTCAGCCATAATCTAATGTTACAGCCTATTCTTTTACCATTTAATTAATATAATATTGAAACACCAGCTTTTATCTTATGTCAGGGAGCCTCTTGGACATCTGAGATCTCAAGAGTAGCCTTCTGTCTCAGAATTCCAAGATGTTTTTCTTTTACACACACTAAGAAATAAGATCATTTCAAGTTTTTACTTTGGAACATTGTACTGCTAAATACTTTTGTAAAATTTGTTCACTCCTATTTAACCAGTTTATTAATAAAGGCACACTATTATATGTATATAAAAATCACTGATTATAAGTCTAGTATTTGTATGTAGATATTGTTCATAGCAAATGTTTCTGTATAAGACTGAGTTGTTTTTATTTATTTTTGTATAGAATACAAAGTTTAATGGTCATGAAGATCACTCTGACACACCATTACTCAGACATACTCACTCTAACATACTCACTCTGACATACTCACTCTGGCACACACTCACTCAGACACTCATTTTTCTGCACTCTTGACATGCAGCACGTCTTTGAGTGTTGACTTTATTGACAGTGTCACTGAGTGAAGCTTTCTTTATACATACATGCTGAAAGATTTACAGATGGTTTAATAATAGGACCTTCTTGTTGTTCTAAGTCTATCAGTCTATAGTGCCAGCTCCACCAAGGAAAGTGTAAGTATGGGTAGTCTTTTATTCATGGGCCATTCTTGCTTTTCTTTTTAACTCGAGCTGTTCATGATTTACCAAAGGTCAGGCTAACATTGAGTATTGTAATGTTGGTCAATGTCCCCACACACCACCTGAGGTGCTAATGTGTTTTCAAATAAGTCTACAGCGCTGACAAAGTGGCAACATTCCCATTAACACTAGAAGAAGGGGAGATAATGGGGGTTGTGAGCAGAGCATAAAGCATAATTATTTTTTTTAACAGGCTTGTATTTTTTTTATTTTTTTTTCAAACCACGATTATTTTAATTTTACAATGTGACAATCACAGGAATTCTGTTACAGAGCTTTATTTTGTATTATTATAATTTCTTAATTTTCATCCCTAAGACTTTTATATCACCTGATTCTGTGCTACCCACCAAGAGTTATCTGGTGCTACTATTGTGTCCATTGCAGTATATCATGCTACCACAGACCCTCATGTTGATTGTATGTTATGCTAAGTATTACATTCTATTATCTCTCTGCTAACAGGAGTGAATTCAACACCCAAGTCATTGTTTCTTTTTGAATATTTCCAGACTCACAAATGCCATTCACTAAGTGCCCCAGTTCATATTGAAATCTCTCATAAGGGAAACATATGTCGTAACCCCTCCAGCAGCCATTGGAAGTGAAGATACATTCCATTGAAACAATCAATCACTGGAAATGTATTTGGATCAGATGTATTGAAATCTTCATGAAATGTGTATTATGTATTTACAACCAGTTGCTTGACTTGTTACTCACAACTAAGTATTTATCTGTTGGTTTGGTTTTTTTCCCTTGACAATCTGATTATGTCTTCAGGATGTTTAAATTTCATTTGAAACTTCAGAACAAAGCAACAACTGAACCAGCTACATGGTGCACAGTTACTACTCAGACTTTGAACAAATTAGGTCTGATGTATCTGGAGGGCTGTCCAGTGGTCTGATGTATCTGGAGTGCTGTCCAGTGGTCTGATGTATCTGGAGTGCTGTCCAGTGGTCTGATGTATCTGGAGGGCTGTCCAGTGGTCTGATGTATCTGGAGGGCTGTCCAGTGGTCTGATGTATCTGGAGTGCTGTCCAGTGGTCTGATGTATCTGGAGTGCTGTCCAGTGGTCTGATGTATCTGGAGGGCTGTCCAGTGGTGATACACTTTGTGAAATGTAAAATTTAAAAAAAAAATGTGGTCTTCCCAGAATTCAGCATTGCTAAGTCTAATTGTGATCCATTGGCATTTTTTTTTTGCCGACTATGTTTTTCTTCACTACAGAAGTAGGCAACTTGTATTATAGAAATATACTTATTAGTGAATCGAATAAAGATTTTATTTGTGCTGCAAATAAACAAAGGCATTGCCTTGACATTGTGACCATATGAAGAAAGATAATGATTTTATTTGTTTATGTATGTTGTTGGTCAAGTCTGGTAGACACATGTTTTTAACTTTATAAAGTAGTTTTGTGCCTTGCTGTAATAAGCATATTAAGTCCATAAGAACTTTGAAAAGACTGCCTGGAGTAGATAGTGAATGATTATCTAATAACATGCACCCCAACTTGTTCAGGAGGGCAAAGCTCAAAACATTGATTCAAAAACAGCTTTTAAAGTCATTATCTTCCTTTGGAACCAATGCAAAGACTGAATGAAAAAGAAAGTTATGTATTTCTCTTCACCACTAAATCAAGACCTTTTAGAATTTTTGCTTTTCCCTCTGTGCTCCTGGTGGGGTGTGCAAGTATTTATTTCTTCTTAGTAAAATTGTGTGAGACAGCCTCTCTGAAATGAGAGTAGTTCCCCCTACTTTTTATTGTACAGGTTGATTTTATTTCCTTATGAAACTGTTGTAGACCCACATTATTGTAAATAGAATACATCTGCTCCAGCAGGGAAGGGGATGGTTGGGCAGGGGGTGGGAGAAAATCTAAACATAAGTTACTTTGTTTTCATATATTGATGGGCAGCATAACCTTAAGTCAACCAATCAATGAAATACTTTTTAATAACTCCATACAATTATGTCAGGTAATTTCAAATTGTAAATAGCAAATAGCAGGAGTTTTTGGTTTAAAAGCAAATGAAAATATTCAAAGCTGTGAGAAATAGCTTTGTTACAAGTCTTTCTGGGTTAAACCAAGCAAAACAAAGCATTTCTTTCTTTGAACTAGATTGAACTCCAAAACAGCTGACAAGTAGATCTCTATGTTCCACAGAACAATAATGCTCCGTTTTATTTTGAGTTAAATCTTGATTTTAATCCAAGTATCTTTTTTTAATGTTTTCTAGACTTTTTTTAAAATGTGATTTCTACACCCACTGTGTCACAATTTTAATTAGTTCAGAACAGGATTACATCTTTTTCTTGTTTTCACATTGACCCCCCCCCCCTTCCTCCCATTTATTTTGTGTTCTAGAAAAAAAATATTTTTTTTTTAGCTCTCTAGACAGACATTTATGTTTTTACAAGAGAGTTTAAGCTTCTTGTATTTGTGTATGCTTAAAATACTTGGACATTTTAACAAAAGTTTTTTTCTTATTTGTTCTTTACAATTTTGTTGTCATAGAACTCCTGCAAGAGAATGCTGTTTCACCTTTTTAAATGCATGTTTTATTTGAATAAAGATTATAAATGGTAACTCTTGTATTTGTTGCATACTATCTTCAGAAATGTAATTTTTTTAAATTCATTAACAAGGCTGGATTTAAAAAGTGGAAGCTCTGTGTAGTATCCAGCTTTGAGGCCACTTTAAAGATTGTATTTTTTGATTATCATATACTAAGTATATGTTAATCCTATAAGAGAATTCTAAAATCATATGAAGTAAATGTTGACCCTATAACTTAGAGCACGGGTGACGCATTGCACAATTCAAAGTGGCCTATTTCACCCCAAGAAAAGAATCAATAAAAAGCATGCCTGTTCTCAAAAGTGATAATAACCAATTTTTAGAAAAAAATAAAAAGTTTCACAGGAATTTAATTTACTAGCTATTAAGACACCCAAGTGGACAGATATGTTTATAAAACTAATCAGACCAAAAATCAAAGATCAGTTAAGTGTTATGAATATTCTTTCTTTTCGTTAACTTTGGTTAAGCTTTTCTTTAATAGAAAAAAATGGTGATAATTTCAACATTTTTAAAGACTTTATTGGCGGTAAGTCACTCTAAGGAAAAACAAGATAGACATATTTGAGGAAGCAAAGTCATGTCAAGGCAATCATCAATTAAATAAATTAAGTTAGAGGTAAATTAAGCTGTCAATGACTGGTAGAGTTACCGGAAGTGTCGTTTTGCTTAGGCCTGTCAGATACTAATGTGAGCATTCATGAAAATGATCAAAAACAAACTGAGGTAATGAAATTAACTCTATTACAAATTTGAGGAAAGCAAATTGAAAAAAATGTCTGGAGCTAGGGTTATATATATAACTTAGCCAAATAACCTCAACGAAAGGATTATAGCTACACTAATCACATCACAAGCGTCCCTGTTTTCATCTCTAATCATCATAAATAAATAAATAAATATATATATATATATATATATATATATATATATATATATATATATATATATATATTGTTACGTATTTCTGAATCTTCTGGCTAAATGTACTAGTAGGCACACAAATAAAAACACAGCAAAGAACTTGACGACTAAACTTTCAGTTTTATCTAACTTTATTGAATAATAACTATAACAATTCGTCACTGTAACATGTAGCGTATACGTCTTACATCGACTGTATCGACTGTAACGGCTCAAGTCCACTCTCTTCTACTGTCTCGCACAGTAGACCACAGTAACGATGACTGTCCTCACCCTTTTCACATGAACTCTCTGGTTTATATACAGTCCCTAATCGTTTGTCCATTATTGCAAAAACACTTCTAGTATCCTCTGGAACAACATGGGAGGAAACATCACATCCTGACGTTGTTTATACATGTCGATTCCAGAGGACACATACTGTCACTGTTCATTTGTCACAATGCCCCCCTTCGTAAATCTGTTCGTCCCCTGGAACAACACGTGAGGCACGTCACATCCTGTCTTTGTTTATACGCATAGATTCCAGATAACACTCGGTGCTGTGTCATCTCGCCGGGGTCACACATAGTGACCTCTACCTGTCACTGTTCATTCGTAACAATATATTTATATATATATATATATATTTACTTATTGCCTGTATGTTTTTTGTTTTTTTTTAAATTAAAAACTGCAAAGTGTTTATAAATTACTAAGAAATATTTAAGTTTTTTTTTATCACCTCCTCTTCTATACACAAATGTGGGTATTTCTGACCAAATATGTAAAAATGAACACACTTTGGATTGAAACTTATAAAATTGTATGTGGTGCATGGATCCTAAAGTTGGCCACCCCTTAGAGAAAGAATTCTAAAATCATATGATGTATATGTTGAATCTATTACTTAGAGATAGAATTCTGATATCATATTTTAAAAATTCATTAAAAGACATGCTAATTTTAGCACATACAAGATCAATAGTGAAACCTAATAAGCAGTGGTGTCTTTGTCTCTCTCTATATATATGTGAAAGATGTATTTATAGAACAGCAGATTTATACTTGCTTTTTGCTAAATTTTAATTTAACTTATAGTACTCAGGCCAAGTAAAAAGATCTTACTTCAAAGCTGGTTAATGCAGCTACAGTTGGCAAGGAAATAAGTGCTGAAGAAAGCAAAATACTATTTTGTAGTAGAGATAGTACAAGATGTTGCATACAGTTGAATGGTCAAACATTAGAAGTTGACTCATTTAAATACCTAGTCAAACATAAAAAATTGACTCATTTAAATACCTACAGTCAAACATAAAGAGATAAAAGCCTGCCTAAGCTTGGCATCTGCATTCATGAGCCAATGGTGGACAATCTGGAGGAGTAACAAGCTTACAAGTCAAATTAAAACTGTATTCTTCCCTAGAGATCTCTATACTCTTACATAGTTAAAACAAGTTGGACACTGAATGCTGAGGCAGAAACAATTCAAGCCTTTGAGAGCAAATGCTACAGATAAATTCTGGGTAGCAGCTGAGTTGGTTGGTCATATTGTAAGAAATGACTCACTGTAAAAAGTTATCCTTCAAGGTAAAGTATAGAACATGAAAGCATCGTCCAAAGAAAAAGCTGGCTGGACAACGTAAAATAATGGACTGGCCTCTCTCTTGATATCCTGCTAAGAACATATGATGATCAGGAAAAGTGGAGGGATTCGGTTCGGTGAACTGTCACAACATCCCTACCACAAAAGTACATGGACATATGGTGATGATGATAGTACTCGTTTAAAAAAAAGTTCCTTATTGGTCATTTTAGTTTTTAGCCTACTCTTGATGAGACATGACTTTTCTTCAGAATATTATCCAGACAAAAAAAAATATATCAACCATTTATGTGTCCACCAACAGTTATAGAAGCAATGGTATCTACATGATATTTCTGATTAGTAAATGATGAAAATTGCACAATTTTTGGTCCAAGTCAAATACAGAAACTTACCAATGTTAATTTTAACCTAGCTATGTAATTCCAGTACGTAGCAGGAAGTATGCTTTTGGGTGCATATTAAGCTTAAAAATATTTTTTTACGTCATGTATCTTTCATTCAGCAAAAAAGCATTTAAATTTTCGATTTGGCCACCTGCTTTTATGTTTATGTGGTATATTTGCGAAAGGTCGCCATGTGGACCCTAGCTGTCAAATTATTTTTCATTACTTAAAGGTTTAAACAAGTCTATAAATTTTTCATACCTTTATTTCAACATTTTAAAAATAATATATTTACAAACAAAATGCATAAGCAGCACTTAACAGAAAAAAATGAACTATTCATCACATCCATGACTTGAGTCGCAACATGGAATCACTGCAGAGAGTTCTTAAGTCTTGGATATAGACTCTTTTGATGCATGCACATTTCCAATGATGATACATTTCATCAATAGTTTGTGAATTCTTTTAATAATCATCACACTTTTCAAGATCAGTATGTAACAACACAACGTAACCTTAATGTTTCAACAAACTTCAGGTTCTCAATAGAAAAATAAGTTTTCTGAACAATGTCATTCTTTTATAACATTGTTATTATAAACACTCAACCCGCAAAAAACATCTGTTTATAAACAAGAATATTTTCATGTCCCATTTTTATTGAGCTGATTTCTTTTTGGCTTTTGTTGACAAGTTGGACTCTATTAGATTCAATACTTTCAATGCAGCATCAGGAATGCGTGTGCCTACAAAAGAAAAGTCAACTATTATAATTCATAGCTGAATTTTGTTTGGGTTTAAATACAAAATTTGATGTTCTTCCAATTTGCGTAAGGAATATGATTAGAGCTGCTACTAGAAATAATGGTTCTAAAACAAACCTGGTCCAAATACAGCAGAGCATCCAGACTTGAAGAGGTCATCATAGTCCTGGGGAGGAATAACACCTCCAGCAACTACAACAATGTCCCTGGTCAACAGAAGAGTTAGAACATTAGGCGTTTGGTCAACAGAAGAGTTAGAACATTAGGCTTTTGGTGTACTTACAAGGAAAGGAAGGTTTTGTTCTTAAAGAGAGATTTATAAGTAACATATCACAAGTTAGCAGTTCTATTGCTCAGCAATGTGATTGTATACAAAGTGAAAATAACACTAAACCTGTAAGCTTGTACTAACATACACCAACAATAAGAAGACTTACGGCCTGCCCATTTGTTTCAGTTCTACAATAAGTTGTGGAATTAAAGTTTTGTGGCCAGCAGCAAGGGTACTAACTCCAACCACATGAACATCAGCATCAATAGCTTGCTGTGCAGCTTCTTTAGGAGTCTAAAGACACAAAAAACAAAGAGAGTTTATGCTGGGAGCAAGTCAACAAAAAGAACTGGATCAATATGTAAAAAAAAAACTTTCTTAAGAATGTTATGTTAAAAGGCCAAATAGTGTAATGTTGAAGAATGTGATTGTTGTGGAATGCTGGGTTTGTGCTTCCTGGAGTCCCACTTGACAGGTAACCAACACAAATGGTATAGATTGAATGAATCCAATTTTGGCAGACAAGATATAACAATTATTTAATAAAACGATATGTTGCACACTTCATGTTACAAAAATGATCCAATTCATAGAAATATAGTTACGTCTGAATAACAGCAGTATTAAACATATTCAATATACTTAATCTAATTAAATCACATCAGCATCACAGCAGGTAACAATAAACTTCAAAGTTACTACTTGACTCTCTAGGTCCAGAGAAAAACTATCAAAATATGTGTACTCTCAAAAGACTACTGGCTTCAACTGCTCAAAAGATACTACTTAACTCAAAGTTACTACTCGACTCTCTAAGTTACTACTGTCCGCACCGGACCCAAAGATACTACCAACTGAACTAAAAGTCAATTAAGTCATTTTTACATCCTGTTTCTATATCAGGAGTTTCAC
The DNA here is from genome assembly GCF_947242115.1 of Biomphalaria glabrata. NCBI lineage: Eukaryota > Metazoa > Mollusca > Gastropoda > Planorbidae > Biomphalaria > Biomphalaria glabrata. Next base: position 35,884,891 of record NC_074711.1, on the reverse strand, counting down.
GTGTCTCTTCACCCTCTTAACCTGAGATGAACATATAACAGGCAATGTCAACCAAGACTGTGACAGGGTTCTGTCTACATTTCAGCATCTCATTGTCTAGCTAGAAAATTATTGTATTCTATTCAGACATGTTTGGGTTTAGCTACAGGGCAGGGGAGGTTTAGATTCAGAAAGCAAAAGGCTTGGAGAATCAAGTCTGAGGGAAAATCACTTCTCTACTCATTATAAGCAATTCTGAAGCTAGCCTTTATTGCCACCCCATTTTCTTGTCTCCCATTGATTTATACTTTTTTTTGTAGTTGATGTAATTCACATCTCAAATCCAATTTGCCACCAAACTTGTTTGAAATTCAAAACATGATTCAATCACAGTCCACTAACCTCAAAGAGTTGCTTAAATTATAAGTTGACATAGCCTACTAATAAAATCCAGACCTTGCGATCTATGGGCCAGATTTTATAAAAGTCATCTGTTTCTATGGCACACATTTAATGAGGGTGTCATGTTGCCACAACAACCAACTGCCTTTACTTTTCCCCAACTCATGTCAAGTACACATTAGAACTGGTTGGACTCAGAGGCACCCAGTTTTCACAAGGATTCAAACCAGGGACCACTGAACCTCATAACCTACTACTTACTGAAAACAGAGGACCAATGTCCACATCAAATCCTAAATCTGCAAATCCCGTCGCTATCACTTTGCCTCCTCTATCATGCCCATCTTGTCCTACTTTTGCTACCAGAATACGGGGTCGACGGCCTTCAAGATCAATAAAATTCTGAAAGTGTATATAGAACTTCATTCAATGAAAAGCTTTTATTTTTTTAAACCAAAAGACAACAGAAGTATAGTATTTCTCTAAATATATGTAGATCTGTATACATAAGTGACATTCACCTTTACTCTATCAGCTACTGCCTGTAGCTCCTGAGTTTCAGAAAACTCACTCTTGTAAGCTCCGCTCACCATATGACCACTGGCCACATGCCTGCCAAATACCTGCAGAACATCAATAAAAAAAATAATAATATCATAGCATATTGAAATTTTAAGATAAACTCAATTATATGAATTATAAAAAAAAAAGGATTTACTTTTTCCATAGCATCAGAAATTTCACCAACTGTGGCACGACTCCTTGCTGCATCAATACTTAGAGCCAGCAAATTGCCCTGATGACTCTCACAGCACTTTGTTATGGCATCTAATGCCGCCTTCACCTAAAGGGAGTTTCACAATCAATGTTCAATAATAACTCACTTTAAAAATGTATTTTGTCTTAATCTCACTGTGGATGGATAAAGATAATTTGGTCATTATTTTAAAGAATTAAAATTCTATTCAAAATTTTTTTTTTTTTTTTTTACACCACAATTCTCTTGACTTTTTAAATTTAAATGTTGAATAAAAGAACTATATTTATAAGGAAACTATATATATATATATATATATATATATATATATATATATATATATATATATATATATATATATATATATATATATATATATATATATATATATATATATATATATATATATATATATATATATATATAAGGAAATGGCACCTTCTGAGAATCTCTGCTAGCCTTGACCTTGGCCAGTCTGGCACACTGCTTTTCTCTAACAACTGAGTTGTCTATACTGAGCACATCCAATTTCTCTTGCGTGGGTAACTTGTACTTGTTGACACCCACAATAACCTCTACAACACAAGGACAGATACTCATTATTTACATTTGTACTTATGATACTATCACAGGATAATAACACAGGATAATAACATTACATTGAAGTGTTGAAAAAAACTGTTACCTAATAAGAAAATAATTCAAATTTTCTAAATTTTTGTTTTATTGTAAGGTAACGATACCAAATAGATTAGGCTATTTAAAAGCCAGTAGATCCAGATGTTGTGTATAAGCCAGAAATTGATGATTCAACTGTTTGAGGAAGCGACCTTAGGATTGTAAACATGTTAGAGATGAATTTCCTACTACAAAAACAGGACAACTTTTGCTTTTGAGAATAAACCATTGTTATTATATAAAGAACTGTTTTGAATATTCTTTAATGTTTATTAGTAAGTCCTTTTAAGGAACAACAGTGGGAACTAATATTCCATTCACAAGTCACATATTATATAGTTTCCCTTTCAGACCTTGCAGGGCAGATGATGTAAAGGTCATTTGTTTCTGAGGCCCATGTTTAACAACAATGTCATGTGGCCAGCACAACGACCTTTACATTTCCCAATTAATGTTAAGTACCCATTAGGGCTGAGTGGACTTAGAGGTGCCCTAAAGATCCAGAAATTAAAAATCCTAGTCTTCACCAGGATTCGAACAGAGGACCCCTCTGGAAGCCAAGCGCTTTACCACTCAGCCACTGCACCTCACCAGATATAACTTGAATTCAAACACTTACCCGCTCCAGTATCAATTTTAGCCTGTCTTCTTGCTGCACACTCTTCAATTTTCAACTTGGGCATACCAGAAGCAACAGCTTTAGCCATTCCTCCCATCTGCTCTATCTGAGGATAAAACAAGTTTAACATTCTCTTTCTTGAAAGTAGTAGGAACATAAAGCAGACTAAAAACACCTATAAATGTGTGCATTAAAAAATTGTTAAGGAAAAGAATCTCTTTAGAGCTCCAAAGTACTTGAAGAATAACAGAAGTGATGACTTAATATAAGGTCTTGACATAGTTTTTAGATACTTTCCATATACTTAGGCATCATTTTGTATCTGAAAGTCATTATTTTATTTTTTATCTGAAAGTCATAATTTTCTACATTAAAGCATATGAAATAATTATTTTCTATACAGAATTAAGCAAAAAAAAAATATTGTTTTATTTGATGAAAATACTTCATATTGTTGGCATATTTAGTGGTTACTCAAGAGAATCTGTACAAACATAAATAGGAGTTTTTTTGTTCTTTAGAAGATATTAATATCCCTTATGTAATTAGATCACTAAAAGAATAACAAACCCATGTCCTATAATCAGAACAAGACTGAGCAAAATTTCAAAGTGCATTGAATGTCTTACTTCATTGATGACAGCCAAAGCTCCTTCATAGATCTCATCAGTCAAACTTTCCATCATGTAGGAGCCTCCCCAAGGATCAGCCACCTGTTCTCAAGAACAAAGTTGATTGTTTTCAAAGTCATTTAGGAAAAGATATTTGTTAATGCTCTCACTAACAAAGTTGGTTTGTTTTAGAATTACAGATTGAATAGAAAGAAGAGAGTGGTAAGTGTTGTTGATATTACAACTCCTTAGATGGTAAACATAAAAGATAACCTCTTGAGCAAGTTTCTGATTATTATCCTAATTTGACTATCAACTAATTTGCCAATCAAAATCACAACTTATTTTAACAAAATATTGTTGTATCCAGTTTCTACATAGAGAAAAAAGATTCAGATAAATTTTTCTAGTAATTTTAAGATGATTAAATAACTGAAAACTGACCTTTGGTATTCCTGACTCCTCCTGAAGGATAATCTGAGTGTTTCTAGCAATACGTGCACTGAATACTGTGGGTAAAGCTAGAGCTTCATCAAAAGAGTTGGTGTGTAGTGACTGAGTACCTCCAAAAACAGCTGCCATGGCCTCAATGGTTGTCCTCACAATATTGTTGTAGGGATCCTAATACAATGAGATAATCAGAGAGTTTTATCTAGCTTTCACTATGCTGTCTTTAAAAAAAGCCAACATCAGTATTTTCAAACTTTTCTTTCATTTTTTTAAGCCCCCTTTTTTTTTAAATTGATTTATATAGAGCATCTTTTAACTCTTTAAAAAGTGTACCATTGAACACTCAGAGTTCTGTGTCTCATGGATGATATTTCTTTTGAGTATTCTCAAAATACCAGAGATTTAAATATATATCCTGGTTTGACAGTCTATTATATAACATGAATTTTTAATTTTTTTTTTATAAACTTGTAATGTCTCTGAATTCTTTTAATGGAACTTAATGCGTATCTTAACAGAAATCAATGAGCTACAAACTTATAACAAGCTGTTCCAACAGATACTTGTATTTAGTGAATCAAACTTTTTGTTAATATCATCACTTGAAAACAGGACTTATGGCCAATCTCAAGATTGTTTTTTTTTTCAAATTTATCATGGTTTTTAAGTTCATAATTAAGAATTTCAAAGTATAGCATTGCATGATAGAGGGATTGAAAACAAATATACACATACAAAGAACATCCCCTTAAAATCACATAACTTGAGGCCCAAAGCCAAAGTATAATAGATAATGAAAGATATTTAATTGACTTTACAAAAATATAATATGCTGATTGATTGGTTAAAATCATCTTCGTTGGCAGATGAAAGTAGAGCTTTTAAGGTCATACATTAGTGCCTTATTTGTTTGTTTCTATCACATCCTCTACCACTTTTCTCTGAACCTCTCTCTTTCTCAGATTTCTTTATTTGCTTATCTCAATACAAAGCATATCTTCACAGAGTGATTTTACCTTGTGCATGTATGTATGTTCAGCGTAACAAAATCACTCAGATTTGAAAATAGCCTAAAGTTGTCTTCATTTCTTTGAGGAGCAGTGTTTTCTCTGCCATTATACTGTTTTTAATAGAAAAAAAACACTTTCCCTTCATGTTTTTCCTTGAGAAAGTAAAACCATTTGCTAGAGTTGTACATAATGAAACATATCAAGCTTATCTATTTCTTTAGAAAAAGAAGAGGCCTAGTGAAGTTGGCCAATTAGAATTCAGCTGAAACTGTCACAATGCAGAGCTTATGTCGACCAAGAGTTGTAGAATTGTTACAAATAATTTGACAACACTTGATATGGATGATGAAGGAAGGAGCCAGACATGATAGATGTTTAACAGAGTAGTGGATCAAGACATGATGGATGTTTAACAGAGTAGTGGATCAAGACATGATTGATGTTTAACAGAGTAGTGGATCAAGACAAGATAGATGTTTAACAGAGTAGTGGATCAAGACATGATTGATGTTTAACAGAGTAGTGGATCAAGACATGATAGATGTTTAACAGAGTAGTGGATCAAGACATGATGGATGTTTAACAGAGTAGTGGATCAAGACATGATGGATGTTTAACAGAGTAGTGGATCAAGACATGATAGATGTTTAAATAGAGTAGTGTAAAGGTGAAATGATGGACAATTCAAAAGTAAAATCTGTAAGGGTGTTAATCAGCTCTAAAATTAATATTCTCAGTTCCCTCACTTTTTTTGCCTCTTCAGATTTTTATTGTAGAATCTGTCACTAATCAAATTTCAATGAGATCAGAGTGTGATGACTTGACCTCTGATGGTTTGAACCCACATTTGAAACATAGAATGTCCCTAGTGGTTTTTATCATACTAAGTTCAAAGGATGCTGAAGATCAATGTACTTTTATAGCAACTCTGGCTAAGTCTGATATACTCTGTTTAGTGAGCATAACAAAAAAGGCCAGTTTTAAAGAAAAGAATGCATCATCTTTGACAACTTTTCACAAAACAAATTTCAAATGATTCAGTTTTAATTGTATTTATTTAAAAGTTGTTTCTTGAAAACAGCTTCCAAGTACAATGTTATTTAAAAATGCAAGAATCCTCAGTGCAAAATCTGTATTTTTCAGCTACTGATGCTTACAAAATGTTATGGAAATGTAACTAGTAATATGCGTTTATAAATTAAAAACTAAAATGCCTTTCAAATGTCATCGATTCTTTGATGTCTTTACCCACAAGTGTGAGAGCGCAAAGTATTCAGACCAAATAGTAATTATCAAAAACCTTTTACATCTTCACAGATTTGTATGGTTTTTGTTTGCATCAATCATAATTTAAATCACTCATTACAAGCAACTCTAATTTGAATCTATTAGTTACAACTTGTTAAAAAAAAAGTATTAACTAGACTTTTGAACTTCAACCCTTAGCTAATGACTAGATCATAAAGAGATACAGATAGATCTCTATTATGACAATAACTGTATTGCCTCTATAGGAAATAATAAAAGGCTAGCAAAATATTTTTTAAAAATATCTTTATAATACTGGATTGAAACAGAGGTCTTGGGTTACATACATAAAATATGATGAAAATTGAATGTCTTATTAAATAGACATTTTTAATTTTATTTTTTTATAACAAAATTCATTTTTTTCCCCCAGTTTTACAAGGAAAATAATTATCTAGAAAAAACGATTTACCTGTTCTGTCAGTGACCACCCAGAAGTCTGAGAGTGAGCCCTGAGCAATAAAGATTTAGAATTTTTAGCATTGAATTTCTCTTTGATGAGTGTAGCCCACAATTTTCTGCCAGCTCTCATCTTGGCTATTTCCTGAGGATACAAATGGCATCAACTTATTAAGGAGCAACACTAACTTTAACATTAATTCTAACATTGAGATCGACACTATAATCCACATTAGCATCACCAGTTAAAAACTAACATCAACAATACTGTAATACATTGACACTAAATCCACATTAGCATCACCAGTAAAAAACTAACATCAACAATAAATTGACACTAAAATCCACATTAGAATAACTAGTAAAAAAACTAACAAAAACAATAGAATCATTATCAATGTTAACATCAGTACTATAACCAACACTATTATCAAATTCAGTATCTACAAAATAAAAGTCAAAAGAGTTCAACTGATCTACAACAAGGTTTACACGAGAAAAAAACATTTTCTTTTTGGCTAAGTGTATCTACTTACCATGTAAAAGTTCATGCCTACGCCCCAAAAGAAAGAGAGCCTTGGAGCAAATGCATCAACATTCAAACCTCTGTTCACACCTATGCATACAAATAAATTCAAATTATCTGTTGATTAACTGTGTGCTCATAGGTAGGCAGGTAGGTAAGTAGATGGGGATGGGGTGTGTGCATTTTCACAGGCAATACTAATTCCTGCAAATATGTGAATAGACATTAAAACAATTTTAGGAAATATTCTGCACAAGTGTGCTGTAACCCAAATTAAGAGTCACTGAATATCTTTAAATTATATATTAAATTATCTATTATTTTAAATTGAATATTGTTATAGAACACAGTTGTACTAAGTATTTGAAAACAAAAATGTTGAAAATCATAGTATTTATGCTATTCTGCAAACATAAAAATATGCATGCAAGGACATTTATATTGCAAATTTAAAGAAAGTACTTGAAGACTGCTTTTTTTCTTTTTGCACTTGTAGCTTTGTAAATGGTCAAGGCAGGTGTTAGAATTGTGCTTTCTTGGCATGGCAACATCTCTCTCAAAATGCATAATAAAAGTTGTTTCTAATTTTCAAGCAAAAATGACTCTGGTTAAATTTTAGGAACTTTCCCATCAATCATCCTGATTTTATATCTCTATGAGTTTTACTTAAGTGCAGATATAAAGTCAGTTGAGAAATTTGTTGAATACTAAGGAATATTTTCTCAATGCTTTGTGAAGACAATATGATCAGTAACATTTATGTAATACAAACCTTGTCTCACATATTCTAAGCCATCTGCCAATGTAAAGGCTAACTCTAAAATAGCATCAGCTCCAGCTTCTTGGATGTGGTAACCAGAGATTGAGATAGAATTAAACTTTGGCATGAACTGTTCAGAAACACAGAGCAAGGGTCATCAATGTAGTTCAACATATGTTTCTAGCAGTGCATTTCATGAGTATCAAACTACATTCAGTATCTAAACTTGGAAGTTATCTGACATAGTTTTTCTTCACTTACTTTCGAAGTGTACTCAAAAATATCTCCAATGATTCTCATTGAGGGTTCTGGTGGATAGATGTAAGTGTTTCTGACCATGAACTCCTTTAAAATATCATTTTGAATTGTTCCTGCCAACTCTGATTGTTTGGCACCCTAAAATAAAAGATGTTTGAAAAAGTCAAGTACCTTACATCTGTTGTACTATCATATTAGATTGTCATATTTGGTAATTTAACTTATAAAGAATGATAAATGAGTCCATTCAATTAGTATTAGTTCTTATAGATTAAAAAATTAATATGCATTAAATAAACATCTAAATGCTGCTAGTAACATCATTGCCATCAAGCTAGATCCACTTTGACCTCAGAGACAAACATTCTGAAGAGAAATACAAGACACTGCCCACAAAACAGACAGCAAAACTCTTTTATTCTTGAGGTAATTAAATTATTGCTTGAAAGTCAACTTGACTCCAATTGTAATGTTCCAGTAAGTTGCATGAATAAATATTTTATTTGCAACAATGTAATATTTTGTTATGTGTAAAACACTAGTGTCAAACAAATTTCCTCCAGGATAATAATGATTATTGATAATTTATTAATTAGTGGTAAGTCTTGTACTTAATCTCTAAGAGTAACAATATGACTTTCCCTATTGTTTAAGTACAGTACATTTAACAAATAATTTATTAGAGACTAATTGTCACATTGTGACATCATACAGACCTGTTCTTCTCCAGTGACAATATACATGGCTAATATTGGAAGTACTGCACCATTCATAGTCATTGATGTGGAGATATCTTTGAGAGGAATACCATCAAATAACAGTTTGGTATCCTCTACTGAGTCAATGGCAACTCCTGCCATCCCAACATCCCCCACCACACGTGGGTTATCAGAATCATACCTAGAGATTTAAAATAAATATAGCCTTAGTGCTATTTCATTTGGGTACTTTAATTTAGTCTATGCAAACTTGATTAATAGTGTATAGTGTATATAGTGTATAGTGTAATAGTGTATAAACATAAGGCATAAACATAAGTAGTGTGTCCAATTAATGAAACATACATGTTATAGATTAAAATTATATATATTTATAAACACTAACATTAAATGAACAAACATTTTGAAATCATTCATTCTCCCATCATTATGATTTTTTAAATTTTATCATTACAAAATATGAATAATGCTGCACCAAATTTAAGCTTATAAAAACATTTCTTTAAAAAAAAATCTCTAGTCCAGTCAACTCTGATGGGTCTCTGAACTTAGTTGGGTGAAGTCAAGCCAGCTGGTCATTCAACTGACTATGTGACACCCCTTTGATTACAGGCCATAGAAACAGATGAGCTTTTCACTATCTGCCCTTTAAATCATTAGGTTTCAACAGATAACTTTACTTTCTTTTACTTCAAACTTTATAGTGACAATAAAGGTTACACCATACATTCAATAATGATCTCTTTTTTTTAAAAAAAGTAAAGTTTCCCTTTCAGACCTTGCAAGCTATGGGGCAGATGATGTTAAGTTCATCTGTTTCTATGGCCAACGGTTAACAAGCTGGGTGTCATGTGGCCAGAACAACGACCAATCGCCTTTACTTTCCCTCACTAAAGTCAGATACCCATTTGAGTTGGGTGGACTAGGGGATGCCCTAAAAATCCAGAAATTCTAAATTCCAGTCTTCACCAAGATTTGAACCCAGGACCTCAGGTTCAGAAGCCGAGTGCTTAACCACTCAGCCACTGCGCTCAGATCTCTTTTTAGATAGATTTTAAAATTTTACAAACATTATGATTGTATACTGCTTCAAACATACAAATATTGTTACTAAACAATTTTTTTAAATTTACTTAAGTTACTTATTCATTCTGTGAGACAACTGACCCTCTATGTGTGGGCAAGTCAAAGGCAACACTCAATCCTTGCTGTCCAGCTTTAATATTGTCTCGATAAAATTTGTTACTTTCCTCCACAGTACTAAATCCTGCGTACTTTTGAACACAAAAAAGCAAGAAAGGATTCAGTTACAATGGAGTACAAACAATCTTAAGAAACACATTATGTATGTTTGAATGAGTTAGTTTATGAAATTCATTGGCTTAAAAATGAAAGCTTTAGCTAGTCTGTTAACATACCTGCCTAATGGTCCAGGGTCTGTGAGTGTACATGGTTGAATACACTCCTCGTGTGTAGGGAAATTTCCCTGGGATTTCATGAGCAACATTTACAGTGTCAGCTTTTGTATAGACTGGTTTGATATTTATACCCTACAAATACATTTAATTATGTGAACCCAATTTACATTAATGTCTATGAAAGATAACACCAACATTTAGTGAATAATTTAAAACAAGAAAACAAAAAATTATGTTAAAAAAAAACAACAACTCATATTAGGTGTAATTGTATCAATTAGTTTGGATCAGTTGTGTAATTATATGTATAAACTAACTAGACATAATGAATCTGTGCGATTAGAAATATATTTACCAATCATTTTTGTTCAGCTTTTAGCTTTCTCAATTACTTGTCTGGACCAGTTGGGAAAGGGGGAGGGAAGAAGGTGGTATCTTGGTGAATGTTTATGTGATCATTTTTTAAAGGCTTAAAAAAATTTCACTCAGTGCTCAAGAGTCTTCAAGGGGACTAATTCAACTTATACCACCACGTGTCATTCGATTTCTTTCTCTTGTTCAAGATACCAAACAAAATAAATAATTACCAATAGTTAAGTAACATTGTTTAATTATTTTTTTATTGATTCTTTCGTTGTCAGGTGAAAAAAATGATTGTGCGAAATTTGTTTGATCTGAGATTGGGTATGGGAGAAATGTGTTTACCATACAGAGAGACATAGTGAGTTGATATAAGCTTTGTAAAAAAAAAATGATTCCCCAATTTTAGGAACTGAAGAGCGTTTCAAAGCTCAATACCAAAAAATGGTATTTAAATATAATTTTCTAATCTGGTCAGGGTCAAGCAGAATGAGTAGCACATGATCTTAACAAAGAAAATTTCTGAAATCATGCGCCTATGGAATGTAAGCAAAGAATGCTGATCACAATTTTCGCAGCTGCATACTTTATCAAGAGGCCCAATGGAGATACTGGTCCAGGAATTTCCTTTTACACAACCAACTGTATGAAGAGCTGCTTTATTTGGTGACTGGAGTCATCTTAAATATAGAACTGGTTCTCTGAGCTTTCCAATTTCATGAGCATGATGATAGAGTGTTGGAGAAGGGAAGTCAAGGGAAGCTTAGATAATCAATACATTGCAACTATTTTCTACCATAAAAAAGATCAATAGTGATTAAAATGTAATAAATATATACTCTCCCTGTAAGATATACACTAAATCCCTAATCTTAAGCATAAATCTATTCTTAAATTCCTAATGCTAGTAAACACTTTTTCAAAAATTCCCTTAACCCTAATTAACTCTAGCTTCCTAAAAGTATTTATGAGCCCTCTGCCTAAACCTAACCCCAACATTAAATTTCTAATTGACAATAAAAGTTATTTTAATTTCACAAGAATAATTTAGCTCGAATCTTTATTAAAAATGAATACCCAATTTAACTTTTCAACAAATAATAATTTTAAATCTTTAGAAAATGCTATAGTTTTCTATATTTATCATGTTTTGTTTGGTGTAATGCACAAATTGTAAGACAAATTTCCATCTGGATAATAAAGATTATTATTATTATTACTATTAAAGTAAAAAAAGATAATTAACACAAGATTTGCGCCTGTGCACTCTTTAAGACACAAGATTTCCGCCTGTGCCCTCTTTAAGACCAGTAAAGTTATCAATCTAAGTGTTCAAGTGGTAGCTTTAACTCTAATTAGTATTTTAGTCATATCCAGCTATTAGAAGAAATTTAAGTGGTTATTATTGAATCTACATACAAATTATTTTTGTAAGACAGCCAACTTTATAACTTGTGGAGAAGATTATCTCAACTCATCTCTGCCTGTGGTCTTGTCTGAGTCACAGACCACCAATCAGCTTCCTCCAGGCATTTTGGTTCTAGGAGAGTCTCTTCAACTGTCCATGTGTCGTGCTCATCTGCTTCCAAATTGCGGCACCATGTATTCCTGGGCTGTCCCCTCTTCCTCTTTCCTTGGGGGTTCCAGATTAGTGCTTGCCTTGTTATGTTGGATGCCTGCTTCAGGAGGGTGTGACCTATCCATCTCCAGCTGCCACTTGAGCTGTCTTCCCAGTCTCATACATGGTCCGGACATTCCATGTACCAATGATGGTGGTGGTCCTGTCAGCCTCCAGATGGCTCAGGCTTTCACCGACATGCGTCATAAGTCTTCCAGCTGGAGGTCCATCTTCTCCCAGGTCCGTAATTTCTGTTGATTTGCTGTTTCTGTAGCTAGTGATTTTTCTACATGGAAGGTAGCTAGCTCTATGCCAAAGCCTCCTCCTTTCTCAGCTGGGCTTGAGAATGTCCTATGGCGGAGTTGAAGAAGATTAAGGACAAAGAAATTAGAACTAGGAATGTCAATAATCATTGATATTTAAATTCTATTTTCCTTACCTCAGCTGTCTTCCAGATAAGTGTTTTTTCAACATCATGTCCTTTCAGTTCCTTTGCAGCTCCTTTTTTCCAGTCTTCATCAATTGGAACTTTAGATACTAATCTAGCAATTGCAGGAACATGAGTCTAAAAGAATTTTTAAAATATTAAAATAATATATAATCATTAGATATTTTTTTAATTTCTATTTTCTTTGACCAATGAGATGACTGTCACTATTAAGTTCTCCAAACACCATTATGTTATACATATCACAAAAGAGCCCAAGAGTTAGATGTGCTTACAAGTTTATGCTATTTTATATTTTCTGCTTTATCTGCTAGAAATAAATGTTGCAAGTTTAAAGCAGCTTAGTGTAAAAGATTTAATAAGGGATTAATCAGTAATCAGCAATTTCAATGAATTCATAATTTTATCAAATTTTCATTATTCAAAAAAATATATTTTTACTAAAAACAACACCTTTATGCCTACAAAAGAGATCAAAATTACCTTGATATTTAGTATGTTTAGCTTTTGACGAATGCCTAGTTGGCACCAAGATGTCATTCTAGATCTGTTCTATCTACTATCTTGTATCTAAATAATCAAGGAAAATATTTTAAGTCTTAAATCTACTAGTCTAGAACAGTCTACACAGAATCTACTAAATAAATGTCAAGCCAAGCGAACTTATAATCATAATTAATGGGAGCCAAAATTCAAGATCTACATATATATATATATATATATATATATATATATATATATATATATATATATATATCTAATCTAGATTTTATGAATACCAGCATATGATTGATTTAGATTTGTTAATCTAGTATACATAGTCATAGGATATACTACTTTTTTTTTAGTTTAGATCTAGATTAGATTATAAACTTATATCTTATCTTATCTTATATAATACAGACGTTACTTCAAAAAAGAAGATGATTATGTCCTACGCGTCATGCATTTAGTCTTGCATATTAACCAATAGCTTAAATTCTGCCAAGTCACTGGTTTTCCTGGCTAGCTCAGGCAACCCATTCCATGCTCTAATAGCACTAGGGAAGAAGGAGTATTTGTACAAATTTGTCCTAGCATATGGGACGAGGAATGTGCCTTTATCTTTGTGTCTTTCAGAGTATTTTATTAAATTTTGTTTTTGTATTTGAAGATTATGATTCAGTGTTTTATGTATGATTGCTACTTTACTTTTGAGCCTTCTGTCCTGAAGGCTTTCTAAATTTAGTGATTTTACTAAAGGTGTTACTCTAGTCAAATGTGAATATTCGTTTGTTATGAATCTCACTGCTCTATTTTGTGTCTGTTCCAGTTTCTTAATGTTTTCTTGAGTTGAGGGGTCCCAAACGGAAGATGCATTATTGGCCTAACCAAGGTTAAATAACATTTTAGTTTTATGTTATTATTTGATTTATAGAAATTTCTTTTAATAAATCCTAATGCTTTGTTTGATTTTTTTGTCGTTTCATCAATATGTGGATTCCATGACAGTTTTTCATTTATTATAACACCTAGGTATTTTGCGTTTTTAGTCTGTGTTACTGGTTTGCCATGAATAAGATAAGTGGAATTAATTTGTTTTAGTTTTTTTGTTACTCTTAACAACTGACATTTTTCTGGGTGGAAAGACATGCTCCAATTTGATTCCCATTTCTGTAATAATAAACCTAGACTCGAAGAGTTAAATCTAGATGGCTGCTTAGTCATGTGATACGCGCTCTGAACTGTCATTTGGTGGTATCAAAGGTCCCGGGTTTGAACCCTCCCTACTGTTATCCCCCAAGGTCCTATGTCCAGTGCAGGAGTTTTTTTTGTGCTAAGATGTAGAAACATTCGAAACATGTTTACATACATTTTACAAACAAAACAGATCTATCTAGACTCTAATATTATATAGTCATTTATAGTCTCCACTCAACCAATGGGCATCAGGAAACACAGGCAGAGCCATGTACAAAGAAATGACTATGCCTAACAAACAGGACAGTACTAACTTCCTCCCCCGAATAGAGCAATCTACAATCTTCCAACTAAGAACAGGACACACCTTCCATCCTTTAATCCTGTGCACTCCCAGGGGAGCATAGGGTTGCAACCACACCTCTCCACTGAACTCAGTTCTGAGCAGCTTTCTTCATCTGCTCCCATGTCATTCCAGTACCCTCAGCTTCACTGATGACTGACCTCGTCCAAGTTTGCTTGGGTCTGCCCACTTTCCTCTTTCCTTGTGGGTTCCAATCAAGTGCCTGCCTTGCAACATTGGTACCAGTAGCTGGTTTTCGCAGGGTGTGTCCTATCCAGCTCTATTTTCATTTTGCGATGTCTTGGGCTATGGGCTTTTGTCTAGTTCTCTCCCACAAATTGACAGTAGTTATCTTTTCTGGCCACCTAATTCCTAATATCCGGCATAGGCATCTGTTAACAAAGGTTTGGAGCTTTTCCATATTTGTTTTAGTGACTCTCCAAGTTTCTGAACCATATAGGACAGACTTAACATTTGTATTATGGATTTGTATCTTGTGTAGAGATAGTGCCTTAGAGTGCCAGATTGCTTGAAGAGTTGAAAAGGCAAACCTAGCTTTATTTATCTGAATTAGTATATCATCATCAGCTCCGCCGTCTTTATTAACTCTACTTCCTAGATAGGTGAAGTGGTTCATATCAAGGATGTTCTCTCCCTGTAGCATGATTGGGTTCTCTTGTCTGTTGTTGATCCTCATAACTTCTGTTTTCTTTTTATTGATTAGAAGTCCAGTCTTTTTTGCTATTTCTGAGAGTCTGGTGAGTTTGGTCTGAGCATTTCGTTGTGTATGGGAGAGGAGGCAGATGTCATCAGCAAAATCCAGGTTCCTTTAAATGTTGTGTTAGTATCCATTGTATGCCGCATTTATTATCTAAAACTGTCTGTCTCATGACCCAATCAATCACCAGCAAAAATATCAAGGGCAAAAGCATACATCCCTGTCTTACTCCTGTTTTTATTTGAAATGGGTTGGTCAGCTTAGCGTGTATTACTTGGGATAATGAGTCATCGTATAACTGTTTAATGATATTGGTAAATTTTGTCGTATTCCATATTGATTCATCAGTCTCCAGATTATGTCTAAGAACAGGACACACACCTCTGTTAAGTTACCATCTGAACAAAATAAATTCCACACAACTCCCACTTTGAAGACACTGCGCCCACCCTTATGAAACCGTTAACCATATCCTCTTTGAATGCCCCTTCCTAATCCACCTCAGCCCAACATAACCAACACCCTGTATGGCAGTGCTGAACAACTGAAGAAAACAGCACACTATTTTTCCTTGGCACAGTCTGCAAAAGAGCTCACAGCTCAGCAGCAAAAAGCTGGCTAGAAGAATAAGAATAGTCTCCACTATGATTCTATGTTTTATTATCTATATATAGATCTAATATCTATATCTATATATATATATATATTATAATGAATCTAAGGAAGGCAACTTAACGAAAAAATTGTTTATTTACAGGACATCACAAAAACATATTTAACCACGTCCACCATTAGCACAACTTCTTCTTAATTAAGCTCCTAGACTTGGACAGCACACTGTTGTGTAATGTTAACATTCCTTCTTAGTCTAGTCTCAAACAGTGCACAAGCTAGAGCAACCCTTTGTACTAACTTTAATTTTTTGCTTTACAGGTTCATGAGCGTGCAAGATTATCAGTTCAGGTGGATAGCCATTGGTGGGAATGACAGATGACAGGGAGCATATTTCCCTTGAAACCATCTGAACTTTTCTTTGTGGGCATCACTTTCTCCTTCTCCAGTTGCCTAGTCTTCAATTATGGGGATGTCACTGATGCCAGCATCGACCTTTTCGATGGATGTCTTGTAAAGGAGTTAGTCCTACAGGAAGGTAGCCATGCAGTTTGAAGGTATTTCCTCTGCTATGCAGTTTGCAGGTATCTTCTTGTCATCTTCAGCTGTATCAGGAAGGTATGCCCATGAAGCAGATAGACAGAGGTCTAAGGCTTGGACACATCAGTAGACTTCAGTGACATTATAGATCTCTTCACTTGTATCTTAATTGTCTCTTTCTTTTCTAGGCAGTACTTATTAAGATTGTTGCAGCAATCATTGTCACATTTCTTATTTTGAAAGCCACACTTGTACCTCTTGCCAATGACACAGTCACAGATAGCACTACAACCCCAAGCAACTCTGTTATAACTGCTTGTGCAGCGGCAGCCTTGATTTGATAACAACATATTCATCAAGCTCTATTTCAAATTGGCAGGTGTCCTGATCCTAGTTTTACTAAATCAGGGTTAGGTTGCAAGAGATTTTCTTCTCCTTCCTTCTTTTCGATAAATCTCAATCCTCGTCATCGGAGCTCTTGTTTCAGATCTTTCAATTCAAGTTCAACATGAAGTTTTACCATTGCAGGGGAAATCCTATCTTGTCTCAACAAGGAAAGGTGTTTATTTACAGGACCTCAAAAATGCATTTAATAATACTATTTACTAGAATATAGATCTATATAGATTACTATTCATTTAAGATCTACATATAAATTATAATAATATAAAAGTCTAGATCACTATATTACTAAAATACTATATATACAAAGAAATAGAATCTACATACAGTCATAATGTTTATTATATTATAAATGATATATTATAATAGATCAATCTATATAATATACATATATAAATATAAAATATAATTAATAATAATAAGGCTTGTCTTCGAGTCTGAAGATTAATGAGGAATGCAGTCTTTCCCATGGCCGCACAGCCCCAGCTGTGACCTGCATATTATGCCACATCCAGGACAAGCATAACCATTTTCTTTTCGCCATCTGCATCTGTCCTTGGCAGCGGCTTTTCTTTTGGTCTCTACTGTATATCCCACGGCCTTTGTGAGTCACCTACAGCTGTCTCGTTCTGAAGCCGCATGCAACCAGGTGCTATCTTCTGTCAGCTTAGGCAAGTTGATGACTAAGATGGTTTATTAAGTGTTTCTATGGGGCATCTCTGTTACGTTGACAACCTTTTAGCTCACCAAAAAAAAAAAGACTGCTTTTGGCATACGTTCATCCCCCATACGGGATATGTGCCCTGCACAGCATAACTGTCAGACCATAAGAAGTCCCTCTGTAATGTCGCTCCCTACTGGCGTTCGCAAGGACATTGTATGTCTACGATGGAGCGCAAGCAGATTTGGAGAAAGCGTTCAAGTATTCTTAGTTGCTTTCTCAGGCATTCTGTATAGATAAACAGATAGATAGACAGACAGATATCAGATAGATAGATTAGATAGATTGCTAGATTGCAGCTAGATAGAAAGATTTGTAGATCTACTACTAGATAAATATAATAAAATATGCTATTCAATATTGACGTATTTGAGTAACGTATGTATCTTAAAAGGTATAAGATCATAAAGATGTCATGACCTCATTTACAGACTCATTGAATTGTATTGTCTAATTGATAAATTAATATAATTATTGCTAAAATTAGTCACAAATTATACTCATACTATCATATACTATCATATAGTGCAAATCTGAATCGTGAATCATGAATGATAATTAAATTATTGAGAATCTAGATCAACCTACTAAAGAAGTAATACCAAAATACCATAAAACCTTAGTAATAAATTTTCAAAGCATTAGGAACAAAACAGCAGACTTAGAAATTTTATTAGAATGTGAGAAACCAGACATAATTGCAGGAACAGAAACTTGGCTACACATCCTGAAATTTATAATGCAGAAATAGTAATTATGAAATTTTTAGAAAAGATAGGGCTGATAATCATGGAGGAGTTCTTTTAGCAATAAAAAACACTCTTATAGCAGAAGAAATTACCTTACCTAACTCAAAAAATATAGAATCAACATTTTGTAAAATTAATACCACCTCAACATCCCTAATAATAGGCAGTATTTACAGACCACCAAATTCTAGTTTAGAATACATGCAGGAACTATGTAATCAGATTACTACACTTAAAGAGACAAATAAAAATGCAGTTTTTTTGATTATGGGTGATTTCAACCTACCTGATATAAATTGGAAAACACTAACCATAGATAAACACCAAAACCTTAAGGACATAAATGAGCTTTTCATAGAAACTTTACACAACCTAAGTTTAGATCAAATCATTAAAAAGCCAACTAGATTAAACAACACATTAGATCTCTTCTTAACCAACAGACCTGGATTAGTAGTTGATTATGAAATTATCCCTGGTCTATCAGACCAAGAGATCATTAAAATACACAGTCAGATAAAAGCAGTAGCCAATACAAAACCCAAAAGAAAAATCTTACTCTGGAATAAATGTAACCTAACACAACTACACCAAGCTGCATTAAACTTTCAACAAACATTCTTATTAGAAAAAGACATTAACCAACCAGTCGATGACCTCTGGAATTTCATTAAAAACCATCTTAAAAGCATTATAGAAAATCATATACCAACTAAATACACATCAAACAAAATAAATAAATGCTGGTTTAATAATAGACTAAAGAAGCTTTGTAAACAGAAGGAAAACCTATATAGAAAATTTAAAGAAACTAATGCAGAAAGAGTTTACAAAAAGTATATAAAAATTAAACACTTAACCCAAAAAGTAAGCAGACAGCTGCAGAGTGAATACATAAACAATGTAATATCTAAAGATAACCTATGGTCATACATTAAGTCTAAGAAAATGGAAACAAGAGGCATAACGCCATTAAAAGATGAACATAACATAATACATAATGATAATGAAACTTAAGCAAACATCCTAAACAAATACTTTGCATCAGCATTCTCAGCCCCAGGAGACAAAGACATATTACTGAATTTGAACCAAGTAAACAACATAGAAGATATAGTAGTACAAGAAAATGGAATTCAAAAACTATTAGCCAACACCAAACCAAATAAAGCGTCTGGACCTGATGGTATTCCAGCTAGATTACTCAAAGAACTAAGCAATGAGCTAGCCCCAGTGTTCAAAATACTCTTTCAGGCTTCACTTAACCAGGGCAGAGTACCCAGTACCAAAGGACTGGAAAGAAGCTAATGTCACCCCCCTATTTAAAAAAGGAGAAAAATCTGACCCAGGAAACTACAGACCAGTATCACTTACCAGCATCACATGTAAAATCCTAGAACACATAATAAGTAGCAACATCATAAACCACTTAGACAAACATAATGTCCTCACACCATACCAACATGGCTTTAGGAAATATAGATCATGTGAAACACAACTAATAGGACTAATTGATGATTTTTCAAAAGGTTTAGATAATAGTGAACAAATAGATGCTATCTTACTAGATTTTTCTAAGGCTTTTGACAAAGTTCACCACCATAGTTTGCTTAAAAAATTAAAATATTTCGGCATTAATGGTCCACTGCACCAGTGGATTAAAGATTTTCTGATAGGGAGAGAACAAACTGTAATAATAAATGGCTCTAAATCAACACCGATAACTGTAAACTCAGGTGTACCTCAAGGAACAGTCTTGGGTCCACTACTATTTTTAATTTACATAAATGATTTACCAAATTGCATTACTTCAGGAACAAAAGTCAGATTATTTGCAGAGACGATTGCATAATATATAGAACAATAAAAACAACACAAGACACAGATATTTTACAAAGAGAATTAGATGAATTACAGAAATGGGAATCAAATTGGAGCATGTCTTTCCACCCAGAAAAATGTCAGTTGTTAAGAGTAACAAAAAAACTAAAACAAATTAATTCCACTTATCTTATTCATGGCAAACCAGTAACACAGACTAAAAACACAAAATACCTAGGTGTTATAATAAATGAAAAACTGTCATGGAATCCACATATTGATGAAACGACAAAAAAATCAAACAAAGCATTAGGATTTATTAAAAGAAATTTCTATAAATCAAATAAGAACATAAAACTAAAATGTTATTTAACCTTGGTTAGGCCAATAATAGAATATGCATCCTCCGTTTGGGACCCCTCAACTCAAGAAAACATTAAAAAACTGGAACAGACACAAAATAGAGTAGTGAGATTCATAACAAACGAATATTCACATTTGACTAGAGTAACACCTTTAGTAAAATCACTAAATTTAGAAAGCCTTCAGGACAGAAGGCTCAAAAGTAAAATAGCAATCATACATAAAACACTGAATCATAATCTTCAAATACAAAAACAAAATTTAATAAAATACTCTGAAAGACACAAAGAATGAAAGATAAAGGCACATTCCTTGTCCCATATGCTAGGACAAATTTGTACAAACACTCCTTCTTCCCTAGTGCTATTAGAGCATGGAATGGGTTGCCTGAGCTAGCCAGGAAAACCAGTGACTTGGCTGAATTTAAGTCATTGGTTAATTAATATGCATGGCTAAATGCATGACGCGTAGGACATAATCATCTTCTTTTTTTGAAGTAACGTCTGTATTATATAAGATAAGATCTACCAATGTAGATCTAAATCTAGAATTAAATATCTAGGCTAGGTCTTGACAGTCTAGTAAGACACTAATAGACTATACTCACTATACTATACTATACTAGTCTATAGTCAGTATTAATGATTAATCATTAATTTAATGTATTAGTATTATAGTCATAGACATTATTCTATGTCTATATAATAATTAAATAATATAGATCTAATATTAATAATAATAAATAATAATATTATAAATAATTAAAATATAGATATACTTAGAGTTAAATTTTAAATATACTATATACTTCTATATAGATCTAGTAATATATATTATACTTATAGATCTAGTCTAGGGTCTAAGTCTAGTATACTATTATTAGTAATTAGTAATAGTAGAATAAAGTAGATCTATATTTAAACAATCTAGACCTAGATAGATCTAGACTAGAGTAGAAACAGTTTTTAAAATAGGATCTATAGAATTCTAGTATAGATAATCTAGTCTATAGACCTAGACATCTAAATCTAGTAATTTATTTTGATATTCTAGTCACCTTATCAAGTTATCGAAAGTGTTATTACTGATTACTCTTGAAGTTGAAGACTAACTGAATTTAGATTCTAGATTTTAGGTCTGAAATGAGGTCAAGTCATCTATGGGTCAAGTTCATTACTAACTCCTTGTAAAAAGAACTTCTAGTCTAGTCAAAGACGTGCGCTTGCATTTGCACATCAACTCAGCACTCTAGTCAAGACGAAACGTATTTTAGGCCTATATTATAGATCTAGGTCTAATCATGGTCAAAACAAAAAATTATTGGAATTGATTTTTTTTTTTTTTTGGGGGGGGGGGGGGGGAATCGCAGTGTCATCACTGCGAATTTTCTAGCTAGGGCTGTAAAACTCTCAATCAACTGAAAATATCTTGTTATTGGTAAAAAAAATATTTTGTACGAGACGACTGTGATATTGGACTTAAAAGGAAGAGACTATATGACTGACCCAGCTAGGCAATGAACCTATCTCAGACCCCTTTTCTCATTCCTGTAAGATGCGTCATAGTGCGAGAATGTGAAGAAGGCTACTGTTTCCTGGTCCTCTCTGCGGCATCGTGATCGAAATCGACCTAAATATTTGGCTATTTAGGCCTATGTTTTTTTCCCCGTTGTTTTATCAATATTATCACGTGACTAAATGTTGTTTGTTTACGATTGGTGAAATGAGCTCGATTGAATGATTGATGTTCCAATGCTTTTTTTTTTAATATAAATCGTTTTATGCCGGAACCTCTCCTAAAATTTCAATAAACCAACTACATTTTAACGACCCCCCACCCCTTTTAACGTACTTTTTAGCCCTTGAATAAGTGTGAATCTGTTACTATGAAATTTAACGTCCCTCTCACTTTTTTTATCTGCCTCTCTTTCCGGAACACATAATTGTTAATGTTTTCACCCTGCGCATTATACTTTCTCCGACAGACTTTTGACTTGATTTAGAAAGACTGCTTTATAACGCCCCTCCAGACCTACGTAGGCTACTCTTTTAGAACGTAGACACACATAGGTATATGTACATTAGACATAGCCTACATTATTAGGACATAGGCATACTACGTAGCCTACATTAGATGTACACTTTAAGAACGTCCTCGGTCTGCCTTTAAATATTTGAGTTGCTAGAACATTAACCGAGTCCCAAAATTGAGAATGGAATGATTAAAATATTGATGAACATATTAATGAATAAACTGGACAATAACATTCCCACTCTCAAACTAATTATACATATTGAGTTACCTCCCAGCCATTGATCTTAAATTCAAATAATAGCACTGGGGAAAGTGCAGAGGTGACAGATCACAATAACTTTAAGGCAGTTGTACTTTAATAATTTGATCTTCAAACTTAAATTATTATGTAATAAGTTATATGCTTTTTTTATTTCAAGCTTTATTAAGGAAGTCTTGTAGGTTAGGTCACAGCACAGCAGAACAATACTAAACCTCAGAATACTCTGTGAGAAATATCTACAACACCAAGAGAATCTTTTTCATGTCATTATTGATTTCAAGAAAGCTTTCGACAGAGTATGGCTTGGGGCACTCTGGGCGACAATGGAAAAGTACAAAATACATAAAAACAAAAAAAAGTAATTCGTAACCTCTACATGGAGGCCACTAGTGCGGTGTACTGGTTTAAAACCATAGTTGGAGTATTGCAAGGCTGTCTACTCTCACCAACTCTTTTCAATATCTTCCTTGAAAGGATAATGAAATATATATTGTATGTCAATGTATGCCAGAAAAACACAAATTGTGACCAATAGCCAACAGGGATTTAAAAGGGGCATCTGCATTAGAGATGAAAAGCTGACATCAGTAGTTTTAAATACCTTGGAGCTATCATCTCAGATGATGGGACCAAACCCTAACTCCTGGCTTGAATTGCAGTCCACAGAAGCACTGGCAAAACTCAAAAACAATATGGAAAGACAAAGGCATAGTCCTCAACACCAAAGTCCGACTGATGCGCTCCATGGTCATGGCCAAATTCTTATATGCTTGTGAGTTTTGGACGCTGACTGCAGAGCCAGAGTGGAGGATCCTAACAATGGAATTGAGATGCTACAAAAGGATCCTAGGTATCATATTTAAAGACAGCATTACAAACGAAGAGATTAGTGACAAGGGTAATACAGCAATTGGAACTCACAATGACATATTGTAAAAAAACAGAAACTAAAACTCTATGGCTATATTACAAGGTCTTCGGGGCTTGTAAAGATCTTCCTTTAGTGAACAGTACCAGGAAGAAGAGGAAGAGGCAGCAATGGGAAGACAACATAAAAGAATAGACAGGCCTACCATAGAAAGAGGTTCTTTTCAAGGCAAAAGACATAGAGGAATGAAGAATGACAGTGGACTAATCTTGTGTGGTGCCCCAACAGACTAATGGATAAGGACAGGTGAAGATAAATACATCAAACATAAAATGAATGTATAGTGTAATACACTATAAAGTAAACATCAAACAAAGCATTATAGATATTATTTTTTAAATTCTTTAATAGTATCATGTTGCTTCAGCACTGACAGAAGAAAAGTCTCGAATCACTTTTTGCTTGCCACCCCTCCTCCAGTACTCTATGTTGCCAGGAATAATTCTCTCCAATAGATTTGAGACCGTCTGTCTACTTAATACTGCTCGGTCTGAAAGATCTTCTTGTAAAAAGCAAAAGTTAGCAAATTCTTTGGGTCTGAGTTTTTCTTTTAATACTTGTTCAAGATCAGTCATCTGTTGAAATGACAAAAAAATTGTCATAATTAAACATTAATTACTAGAAACTTGATATAATATTAATAAGGTTTGTCTTTGAGTCTCAAGATTAAGATGGAGTGCAGTGTTTTGTAAGGCAATGCAGTCCTAGATGTAGATCTAAATATATTGTGTCACATCAAGCGCAGACATAACCTGTCACATCAAGCGCAGACATAACCTGTCACATCAAGTGCAGACATAACCTGTCACATCAAGCACAGACATAACCTGTCACATCAAGTGCAGACATAACCTGTCACATCAAGTGCAGACATAACCTGTCACATCAAGTGCAGACATAACCTGTCACATCAAGCGCAGACATAACCTGTCACATCAAGCGCAGACATAACCTGTCACATCAAGTGCAGACATAACCTGTCACATCAAGCGCAGACATAACCTGTCACATCAAGTGCAGACATAACCTGTCACATCAAGCGCAGACATAACATGTCACATCAAGCACAGACATAACATGTCACATCAAGCGCAGACATAACCTGTCACATCAAGTGCAGACATAACCTGTCACATCAAGTGCAGACATAACCTGTCACATCAAGTGCAGACATAACCAATCACATCCAACACAGACATGACATAGCATGTAACATGCAGCCCAAACATAATCTATAGTATCACATCCAATACAGACATAACCTGTCACATCTAGCACAGACATAAAACTGTCACATCTAGCACAGACATAACCTGTCACATCTAGCATAGGCAACCTTTGTCTGCCTGTAGTCAGTTAAAGTTCTCTCTTTACGTCTGTCCTCAGCAATATATTTCAATTTGGTAGAAACATATTAAAAATTGAATTAAACGACAGAATTAGTCAAATGAAGACTCATACAATTTTTACATCTAGTCCTTTTTGACATTTTAGCTAATTTACAGACACACATAAACGAGTAACTTCTGACATAAAATTACAAACAAATTGCAGATCTGATTATGACATGGAAATTTTAAAAAAATGCACAAATGAAAAAAAGCTATTTACATTTTTATAATAAATCAAGGCCGTGAAACACTGTCACTTCAAAATAGAGAATGCTTTACATTTAGTCCAAGGCAGTGGTATTTTTAAAAACATTCCTTTAAAGTGTTGGCTATCAACTTATGTTACAATGTACATCTAGACTTGCATCATTATGTTTCAGAAACATAGTTTCAAATGTTGATGTGTGAAGATTGTCAGGGGTTCTAATTATATATATGCTGCTTGTCTCTTGTTATTGTGTTTCTTGACTTTGTTCCTGTGGCTCACTAGGGGTTTCTTGAATATTAAATAATACTTGCTTGATACTTTCTTGATTACTCAATTATAATTCATCAATACTTGCTTAACTCAAAATACGAACACTTAATATACATCAATTCTAACTCCTTATATTTATGAATATCGATAATACTTTAATACTTAATGAAGCACACAATTATATCACTCTAGTAATAGTAAATAGTAATACACAAAACACCAGTCAATCAACTTATAAGTATATAAATGCATAAATACCAGTCCAGGAAGTAAACGTCCAACCTTCCTGGATCGGGAGCAAGACCTTACTGACTTAACACATTCTCTCGCACATTCAATGAAGACATAATCACTCAGTTCACAACACGTGCAACACTTCGCATTCATAACAAGGGGATATTTTTTTTATATAGTTCGTCCATCGTGGTTCGATGATGACCACTTTGTCATCCAGGGGGCTGAGGGCTTTGCACTGGGGTTTTATGTCTCCTCGTATGGCTGGTGAGACCTATGTGAGCCCGGAATGTTCGGCCGCACACTGGGCAGGTTATTCCAGCTGGAGCAAGTGTCGTTGTTCTTTTTTCCTCAGCAACCTGTGCGCCAGTTTTCACAGCGCGATGCCATGATGCTCTGTCATGTGCCTCTGTCTCCCAGGTGCCTGGGTCTATGCTGAACGCCTTCAGAGAAGCTTTGAGGGTGTCCCTGAAGCGCTTTCTTTGACCACCTCGCGAGCGCTTTCCTTCACTTAGTTAGCCATACAAGAGTCGTTTAGGGATGCGGTGGTCTTCCATTCTGTAGACGTGATATAACAATCACACCAAAATATTAAACTAACATTCATTCTCGCCATACCTCTCCCTGACAAAGATCGACTTTATGCCAATCTTACCCTGAGACTGCTGCTATTGATTCTTTTTAAGAACAAAATAATTTTCTAGGCTCAGAAAAAATAAATATTTGCCATTATTTCTAAACTTATCATTCAAACACAAAAGTAACAATGGTCCTCAAATTTATTGATGTTCCACTGACCTACCTAATTTGTCCTTATCTAACTTTTGTTTTATACTTTAGAATTATTAGCATTAAAAAACAATTCAGAATACCTAGTATAATAATTAACTTACTGTATCACTATAGATTCGACAAAGCAAAGGCATTTCAACATTTTCAGATAAATCTTTTATTGTCTCTAAGACTTCCATAATTTGTCTTCCTTGTCCAGATTTAGCCAAAGCCATGAGCTGTAAATATAGTTATGTAGTAGATAATATCAGATAGAGGAAGTGTTCAGTAATTCTAAGTCTACACACACATCCAAATTATATATCTTGGCTCACAATGACAACAATTTCATTGAACTATTGCATTTGAGATGTATAAGTTTTTATGTGAAAATGTGGGTCATAATGACCTAATTATCTTCTCTTTTAAATGAATGTCTGTGATTTAAAAGAGTTTAGATTTTACTGAATCTGAAAGCCTTTTTATTTTAAACAAAATCTCTATTCAACTTTTTGTGGAACCTGGACATGGATCCCGAAATTGGCTTTAACTATTTTCCTAGAAATTTAACAGTTGATGTATATTGCTGAGAAAAGAATTACTAGCTCATTGGCCACACTGGGGAAACTCTTGTTGGTGATGAAAAAAAATTACAGCCCTCTTAAAGGTAGTTGTTTTTTTTTACCTTTTACACTATGGATAAATAATTGTAAATATGAAAAATACAATTTTAGAAGACCAAATCATATGCCAAAACAACTCTCTGGAGCATGAAGAAGGTTATGGTGATTTAATTTTCAATAGTTTTATTTTTTTGACACTGAGATAAGTGAGACAGAGAGACAGCACAAATACAACAGTGGCTTTTCCTTATTTAAGACATTAAATTTTGAGAATCTCAAAACATCACATTATTTTGTTGGTTAATTCAAACTGATCAAAGAAATGTTTTAAAAATGTTTTCAAGTAAACTTTCATTGCAAGTCATTTCTAGAAACCAAGTACTTTTTATGGAAGGCTTCTGATAAACACAAAGTAAATATATTCATTCAGACAATTGTAAAAGGCTACTTTCAACCAGATCTATAAAAATTGGATCTTAATCATTTTAATTTATTGATACAAAGGTATTTATACTACCGGTACCTAGAAATTTGTCAGTGCCCAGAGAATTCAGAGACAGATATACCTTAATGTTTTTGGATAAATTATTTTCCTTGACAAGAGTTAAGATTTGCAATGCCTGGTCAGGTTTGTTCTGCAAAATCAAATTATATACAGCTTATTATATTTAGTTAATTAGAAAGAAAAAATCTGTTAGCCATCTATACTCTCACAAACTAAATTTTTACTATTTTTATTTTAAGGCAAATGTGATTTGAGCCTCTGTCGTAAATCAATTTGCAGATTGACAAAAGTTATTGTGAAATGATGTTGTTTTTTTCTCAATAAATTAAATTAACAATAATAGAAAAACAATAGATAGAATTAAAATTAATAGGCTTACAATAATATTAGATATTCAAACTTGTAATGATGAAATAAAAACTTTTTTATTTTGAGACTTGCTTACAAACATCACATTTAATGCTCAAGACTACAAAAAGAACATTTGAAAACCAATACAGTTTTTCTCTTAACAGCCATTATTCATTATTTGATTGAGAAGAAAACATTACCTGACGTATACATAGCATGCTGTAGAAGAGCAACGCTCTGCGAGAGAACACATGCTCCTCTTTGTTGTTCTTTACTATTGAATGGGCCTTCAAGAAACTTTCTTCTGTGTTCTTGGAAAAACAAGGATAAATTAAACTCTAATAAAACTGAGGGATATGAATTTTTTATTTTTGGTATTGTCTTATTGTGAGAGATTATTTATATATTTTTTGTAGAATGGATATTGAAAATAGATTAACACAATCATTCAATACCCTACTCCTTATTTCCTAATACTTGTAAACACATCCTTATACTAAATCCACCATTCCTTAATACTAGTTAACATATCATCAAAATAAGTTATTACAAGTTATTAAAAGTGCTAGAAACACAGTAGACAGTGTTAAATCACTTAGTCCATTGAAAAAGCAATAAAATATCAATGTAAAGGTCGGTGCGCAGCGTGGTATGAATGTAGATGATCTGAGTGCGTGGGGAATAAAAGGTAATAAAAAGAGTAGAGAGGAAGTATAGATTTAGGATGAAGATGATTACTGATGTTATTGTTGGCCTCTGTGATTATTAATTATTATAATTAACTTTTGTGATTATTAATCAATTCTAACAAAGTTATGTGTAGTTAAGATAAGAGTGTTGTATTGTAAAAATCACTAACTATGAATTACAGCTTAGTCCGAAAACTTAATTGGTTATACTAAATAACCAAAAGTAAATTAAACATTTTACAAAAACTTTTTAGAATAAATGACACATTCAATAAGATACAGATTTATTGGTGTCAATATCAGCTAGCTTAAATAATTAGAACTGCAAGCTAGTAATTTGACTACAATTATACCTACAATGTGATAGCATGATGCCAGTGCCAGTGTCACACAGTCAATGTTGAAGTTTTTTAAGCCCCTGAAAACATCCAGGGTTTCATTGTAATATTTGTGGCAGTAAAGCATGTCCATCAATATCCTATGGCATGTATTGTCACTTAAAAACTCATGGCATGCCTGGAAATAAATTTGTTGAATACTTCTTAAAAAAAAAAAAAAAAGAATGTAATTGAGTAAAAGAAAAAAAAAATTAGATTAAAGAAAAATTCAAAATAATCTGATCCTATGCTAAAACATGAAAGTTTACTGTCAGTTATAGCCCCTTCTCCTACATCAGATTTTTTTTTAATATGTAAATATTGAAATATCAAATTATTATCACATTTATAATCACTTCAACTTTATATATAAAATACTGAATACAATAATTATTAATATTTTTATTTATGTCAGCATATCCTGTTAATACTATTCTGTTAATAATATAATATAATAATAATAATATACTGCTCTACAATTAATAGTGATACTACAAAATATTACTTAGTCTTTTTTGTATTCTTTTCAACATGGTGATTTTGTTATAAAAAATAGCTAACTTATTTAATTTTAAAAACAAAATGATCTATTGTACCAAAACTTTGCAGGCCACGAAATATCATGAAATGGACAGAACACACAAAACTTAAAATGTTTTCTCCAATTCAAGGCGGCTGTTAATGCATTTTTGAAAGCGCATCACTTAAATCTGTTCTTTTTTTTTTTTTATTAAACTAATAGAACTTAAAAACTTACAGGATCTTTATACATCTCATACGCTTCTATAGGTAAACCTAAGTAGTAATATAATCTCAGTAAACTTGCTCCAAAGCTGAAATTTTCTATTGTATTAATATCTGACTTGCTGGGGAAAAATGTGAGAGACATTTGAAACTAAGTAATATTTAATATTGTATTTAAATGTCAATATTTCTAATATTGTCAATATCAGACATTAAAATAAAATAAAATTAGTTATTAAAATAAAATTAAGTTCTTTCTTGAAAATAAAAATATCTTAAAATCCTATAATCAATTTTACATTTAATTAAATATGCAACTTCTTTAATAGTTTGCTATCAGAATAATCTATACAGAGCCAATTCATTCAAATCACCAAATCATTTGGGTCACCCTTTTCAAAATGTGCAAATCTTCTTTGTTTTCAGCAATGTGAATCAAGTCAATTAATGAATACACATTAGATTTGGCATCTGTTGAAGTCTGTACACATTCTAATTTCTTTAGTATAGTATCTGAAAAATAACCAAAAACAAAACAAAACAATCATTACATGCTTTCTACTAGTTAAATTCTTTTAATGCTACAAGACCAGTGGACCACTTTTTCTGTAATTTCCAAAAAGGTCGCTATGGTGGTGGACCGCCTATTTCATCTAGAGCTTCAAAGATAGTAAGTAAAGAGGGGTATGTCCCTCAGGTGCTCAGGACATAGGAGACAGGGGCTCAGAGATGGTATGGTTAATATGCACAACAAAAGGATTATTTAAGACATGGTCATTTATTTATAGATTTTATTTAGACATTTTTAGAATAATGCTAAAAATTACAGAATTAAAAATTTAAAACTATGAGTTCCAAATAAATACTACAAATGAATCATTTGCTGGTAATCAATGGTAAAAAATGATAAGAAACATTTTGAATTAGATCAAATATATATAAATCTTTTTATTTTTACACAAGGAAATTATACACAAAAAATGTATATTTTAAGCTTGACATTTAAAAAAGTGAGGATTTAGTCATTTCACTGATATGCAAGTATATTATTATATCCAAGTTACAATAGAAAACTTACTTTTACCAGTGACTCCCAATTCATCTTTTTTAAATACTCTTTGCCTTTGAAAGCGGTCAAGCTTTAAGTCTGCTTCACTGAATAACTGTCTTCTATCTGGAATGTATTAAGACGTGTACACAAAATAAGAACAGAAAACAAAAATTAACTATTTGCATAGACCTCCAAATAACATTTAAAGAAACAAGGAATCCAGAAAAGGTTCAAAAAACTTTTTTTTAAAGACTTAGTTATGGTACTACAAATTAATACAACTAGCTATGGTATTACAAATTAATAAAACTAAATCAACTAAATCTATGTTTTAGGGCTTCTGAGTTGTTGTTTTCTTTTGGGAAATTGAAAAGAATACATAAAGATCAGATGTCAACTGGCATCTAGCTTTCTTACAGTGGCGTGTTGTCAGTTATGATTGCGATTTTACCTAGATACTTTCAAATATACATAGATCTAATTTATGAAGTAGTTTTAAAAAATAAATCTATTTAGATCTAGAATTTAATCTACTCTCTAGTCTAAGTACAGATTACTGTGGCAAATTGTTGTAAGCATCTTTCATTTAAAATATTTAATAAATAGTAATATATATATAAATATATGGCAATGTCTTCAATTCCGTTGATAGCGACCAGATTGTTAATCTCCACAATGACTTAAACTCTTGCTAAGTCATAGGTTTTATCCTAGCATATATTGTGTCTGCATAGTTGTGCGTTATGTGCAATGGACTGTCGTTCGGACTTGTCGATGATCCCAGGTTCATACCCTGACATCCAGCGTAATCTTGCAGGAACTTTGGACTATGATAGAACATCCAAAAACATGTAAAACATATAAAACAAGAAATGAAGAAATTTGTGTTTATCTTTGTGTCTAAGTATTTTTATTAGATTTTGTTTTTGTATTTGAAGATTGTGCTTTAATGTTTTATAATAGATCTAACTATAATTGCTACTTTACTTTTTAGTCTTCTATCCTGAATCCTGAATCTATTATTAATATTATTATTGTATCGTACTGTAACTATATATATATCTATATATATATATCTATATCTATATATATATATATATATAAAAAAAATAATTATTTTATAACTATCTATATAGATCTAGTAGAGAGGGTATTAATTCATTTTAAGTAGCCTACTTACTACTACTACTATCTAGATTAGATTAAGATCTAGACTAGATTTACAATGACTTAGTCTTAGAATTTTTCTGTTTAGTATTAGTTAGATCTATCATCATAGAATCTAGATCTAGAGTAGATCTACTGATCTATAATTCTATCTCTATTAGATGTCCTTTGTCTATGAAAACTATGACATGGTCATGCCTATGCCTATGGGGTCATGTTAAAATAATTTTAGAATAAGTTTAAAAATAAACCCTATATCATGGAGCGTAATAGATCTATATCCATATAGAAAGATCTAATGCTAAATGTTTGGATATCCGGAAGAAGCGCAACCACAATACAAAAAGTGTTTCAAGAAGATCTCAATACGCTCTGCTCATACACACAAAAATGGAGGCTAGAAATAAACACCTCCAAGACTACCGTCTACTTGTGCAAATCTATGGCTCTAGGACAGCTCTTGAACAATTTGATAAAATACAGTCCCAAGCACTAAGATTTGTCTGTGGAACCTTTAAGACAAGCCCAGTAAATGTGGCTGAAATAATGGCTAATGTAGGTCCACTAAACCTTAGGAGGGAAAGGTCAATACTGACTTGCTTCGAGCGGTATAAAAGGCTGGATGAATACCTCCCCGCTAAAAAACTAGTGGATGGTTGGAGATGCAGAAGACGTATTAAGATGCAGTCTTTTATGCATCATGCCACTAGACTATCTGATAAAGCTGGCCTCTCCACCAACCAACAAAACATTCAACATTTTCATCACCTTCCCCCTTGTTGTAGCCCAACGACCCCAGACATACCCTTGAATCTAGTAGACCCTAATGCCACTAAGCTAAGTTCTTCATCTAACGACCTTCAAACTCTAGCACTGGAGACCATTAATGCCTTCAAGCCCAGTGCCATTTTTGCTTATTACTTGGCTCTGACTCAGTCAAAATCTTTGGACTATGGGATAGTGTTTGCAGTTTTGATGCAGAGACCATGGCAGTCTGTGAAGCCTTTTTAAAAAAGTCATTGAATCTCAACTTGGTGAGAATATTTAAAGGCAACACAGATTGTTGTGGTCACTGACTCAAAACCTGTACTACATGCTTTGCAAAGCCCTGGACCATGACCCCCCAATATTGACATTGTCATCATGGCCTCATACAACATAAAGCAACGCTATGGCACCCCTGTAATTAGCGTAATAATGAAGTGGGCACCAAGTCACAAAGGTGTGACTGGCAACACTATTGCAGACTCCTTTGCCCACCAGGGAGGGCAAACACCACCTACCAAACAGGCTGCGAGTCTTCATCATGCTCTGGCTATAATTCAAAAAACAGTAAATGGAAAAGTGGTTTGAGTGCCAAATAGCTTGTGCTGGTAGCTCATGAGGCGCCCTGACCACACTTCCCCATGGTGGAGGCTATCCAGGCCTGAGCAAGCTATTATAGCACAGCGCAGGATAGGCCACTGTCCTGTTGGCTCATAATCATATTTCTCAAGGCTATGAGTATGAATATGATGGCCAAATTTTGATTGACTGCGCCGACTGCGGGGAAGAAGAGGAAACCATGTCTGTCTCATTAAAGTCATTTATTTTCTTTTTGACTGCCCCAGACTTGTTGATCTCTGTCTCGACAGGTCTGGGAAACCGAAAATTCTCGACCTGTATGGTGACATGTAGATCTAATCATCTATGCACTACGCAAAAATAAAACAGCAGGGACCAAGGTTTCTCTCAAGTCAAGTCAGTCAAGTTTTTGTCCAGGTCCAGGTCCAGGCAATTCATGAATTTGCAATCATCATCATCATGCCATGGCATTGGCTCCTGGCTTTTGCAAGAGAGGATTTGAGGATGAAGTTTTATGATGATGGTGAATGTTATATGCGAAAATTGTCTTATATTTATATTCTTTTTCTATATGTACCATTCTTGTTGAAATACTTTGGTAACTTCATTATAAATAATGAGTTACAATACTTTCTAATGGGCATCGCCATTTTGGAATTTTTTGACCTTGTGTTGTGACCTATGACCTTTTCTTTTAAATTATAATTTCGCATTATTATTAGTAGTAGTATACTACTGCATTCCTCTTCGGACTCGAAGAATAGCCTTATAATTATTATTAGTAGTAGTATTTTTAGATTACTTTATCATTTATGAAATAGCAATACAATCAAGTGTGTTATAAGGCCTGTCTTCTTGGAGGAGTGAAGTATTTCATATGATTACGAAACCCAGCTGTGACCTAAATATTTTATCAAACTAAACACTGACAATACCCTTTCCTCGTCTTCGACTAAAACAATGGCTTGCCGAGGGAGAGCAGCCGCCCCGTCGAACATAATTGTTCACAGACAGTTCGTTCACCGACTATTCGTTCACGTTCTCCGACAACTGGTTGACAGACAACATGTTCAATGACTTTTGATACACCGACAAATGGTTCACACGACAAATGGCTCACTGACAATTCGTTCTCCGACAAATCGCTTACCAATTAAAAAACAAAAAAACAAAAACAAAAACTGCAAATAAAATGTAGGAAGCAAAACTTGACATCGAGCGCAGGTGGATGGTTTTTACTTTTAGTACTCTGATCTTCATGGGCGTAGCCAGGATTTCCCCCAACACACCCCACCCCACCCGGCGATTTTTTTTTATATGTATTTATGTGTGTGTGTGTGTGTGTACATATTCTTTATTGCATTCTGACCCATCATTCTTTCAGAAGACGTTTATTGTACCCTAGAATAGGTTCTTCCATGAATTAGTGGGAAAATTGTAGATTCCCCGCCATTACTAGCAAGAGGGTCTGGGGGAGCGCTACGAGCTCCACCAGCGCGGGGCGAAGCCCCACCGCCAAGCACTATTTCTGATATTGAAAGCCAACAAAATGCATATTTTGAGGTATCTACAGTGCATTTTCCTGCTATTAAAAAGTTTTATTTCAAAAACCTAATGTGCTATTCTTACTGACTTAGACCCTCCCGCGCTGTTTGGCGCATTTGCCGTCAAGCTGTTTCCATAAAATTGTAGATTCCCCGCCATTACTAGCAAGGGGGTCTGGGGGAGCGCTAGGAGCTCCACCAGCGCGGGGCGAAGCCCCGCCGCCAAGCACTATTTCTGGTATTGAAAGCCAACAAAATGCATATTCTGAGGTATCTACACTGCATTTTCCTGCTATTAAAAAGTTTTATTTCAAAAACCTAATGTGCTATACTTACTGACTTAGACCCTCCCGCGCCGTTCGGAGCATTTGACGTCAAGCTGTTTCCATAAAAATCTGTCACTGGTAATGTCTGAAGCCTCTTCCCATCTGCCATGAGGACCTCAATGAATGAGTGGGTCAAGTTGTATTAGGATATCATTGCAACTCTTCTAATGCGTAATTCATTTTGTCGGAGAACATGTCCCGCAAACCTCATGCGTCGCTCTCTCACAATCTTACTAAGGGGTCGACTCCCAGTTCGGCATAGGATTTCCTTGATTTAAACCCGATCTCTATAACTGACTCCTAAAATCTGTCTTAGCCATCTTTGTTGAGCCACATTTAATGTTTTTCAATTTCGGCAGATGACTATTCACTGCAGTTTATTAATGGAGCCCTGCAACTGGTAAAAATGTGTAACCTCTCTTGAATACGCTCTTGGAATTAAGTGACTGTAGTTTGCTTCAGATTTTATATCGAAAAGAGAAGTTTTATCGTCAAAATCATCTAAAGGGGTTTTAAACTTTAAAAAAAACGCCATCTGTAGAAGAGGGATTTAAACTCAAAACCCCCGATTGGATTGGCTACGCTCAAATAATTTTAGTGTGTTGTTTGCTTTTTTTATATATAGAAGAGGTCTTTTTTAGCTTCAAACCCCTCTGAATGGGGGTTTAAACTCAAAACCCCTTTTGGCAACGCTCTTAGCATTTTGAGTGCGTAATTTGCTTTTTTCTTAAACTGAAGATTTTTTTTTTAGCCTCAAACCCCCCTGGCGGGGGGTTTAAAATCAAAATCCCTTTGGCTACGCTCATAGATTTTAGAGTGAGTAATTTGCTTTTATTTATATTGAAGAGGTACTTTTTAGCTTCAAACTCCACTGGAGGGGAGTTTAAACTCAAAACCCCTTTGACTACCCTCGTAACATTTTGAGTGTATAATTTGCTTTATTTTTTATTATTAAAGAGATATTTTTTACCTTCAAACCCCGCTGAAGTGGGGTTTAAACTCAAAACTAAGTCAAAACCCATTTAGCTACGCTCATAACATTTTGAGTGCGTAATTAGCTTTTTTTTATATTGAAGCGGGGGTTTATCGTAAATTTTGGAGGGGGTTTTAAAATCAAAATCTTTCTTTACTGTGCTCTTGGAATTAGGGGATTTTCGTTTGCATTTTTTTTGGTTTTGTTTTATAGAAGAGGGGGAGTTAACTGCAAAAACCCCAAGTAGGGGGTTTAAAACTCAAAACCCCTGGTAGGGGATTTTAAACTCAAAACCCCTGGTAGGGGGTTTTAAACTCAAAACCCCTGGTAGGGGTTTTTAAACTAGAACCCCCCTGGTAGGGGGTTTTAAACTCAAAAACCCCTGGTAGGGGGTTTTAAACTCAAAACCCCATTGGTTGTGCTGGGGCAAGTGATGGTTTAGTATTAAAATATCACCTAAAATAAACAAAATCAAAGCAAAAAATCATTCACTAAATTCCGATCCCCCCCCCCTCAAGGGGGGGGGGGAATTCATTTCGGGGGGGGGGGGGTTGAACCCCCAACCCCCCCCCCCCCCCCCTGGCTACGCCCATGCTGATCTTATACAAGTTATACTACCAAACCAGAATAAATATAAGCTATACATACATATTTACGAGTGATAGATAAATTCCTATTGCCGCTTATAACATTGTTCAATAATTAAGAGTGCCATTGTTTTAAGTAAGGCTAACAGAAATAATAGGCTATATAGGCTTACTACAAGTCCAATGAGGACTCGAACCACGAACCCTCAAAAAGGTCTCCACCTAGAATCGATCAGTTACCAGACTAACATCTGACATGATCATCTAGCCCCCCTGCCCCCCACCAAACAAAAAAGAACTCATCAATTATGTAGAGTTATATGGACCCGTATTGTTCCCCTGGCTAATGAGCTGTACCTGTATATCACAATGCTGCTTACTAACTTGACTCAACCCTTTAATGTTCCCCCAAGGGAGCATAGCTGGCCTCATACACTGAAGTCGGCTCTGAGCAGCTTTCTTCATCTGCTTCCATTCAAGAATCCTCAGCTTACCTGATGACGATTCTCTTCTTGCTTTGTGAATTCCTGGGGATTCCAATCAAGTGCCTGCATTGCAACATTGGTAGTTCGTTTTCCAAGCTGTGTCCTATCCTTCTCCATTCTAGCTTTTTCGATGTCTTTGACTATGAGTTTCTGCGTGGTTCTCTCCCACAATTCAACAGTAGATATCTTTTCGAGCCATCTATAAGTGCCAGTAGGGCTATCAACTGTTGGCGATGGTCTGGATAGTTTTTCATATTTGTTTTTTATGACTCCTCAGGTCTCGAAACCAGGGCCGGCACTAACAATAGCGGGCCCTATGCGGAACGGATTGCGCGGGGCCTATTCTGGGTAGGGATAAGAATAATGTCAAAATAAAGATTTTGTATTAGAAAATACATTCGTCTTTGCAATAAATATTTATTAAATGAAAGCTCGCAATACTGTTTTTATTTAATGGCATCCCGAAATGACTATTTTTGTCTATTTTTCAGTAGATTTTTATAAGTTTTCAGAAGATTTTAATAATTTCAGTAGATTTCCAGGAGGCCTTAGATAATCAGGAGACCGCGGAACCCCTGTTGTTATATATGTTATAATGGTTTAATTGAAACGCATAGGTTGCAGTGGCCTAAGGCCGGCCCTGCTCGAAACTATACATACAGTGTGAAAAGTTCGGATCTTTTTCAATAAAGACAGTGCTTTGGAGCGTCAGATTGCTTGATGAGAATGGTGTATCACGTGATACACAACAGCTAGTCTTCTAAAGACAGTGCTGTGGAGCGTCAGATTGCTTGAAGAGAATGGTGTATCACGTGATACACAACAGCTAGTCTACTAAAGACAGTGCTGTGGAGCGTTAGATTGCTTGAAGAGAATATAGATCTATAGGCCTATGGTGTATCACGTGATACACAACAGCTAACCTACTAATCCATTTCCAGTTAAAACAGGAGTAAGACAAAGATACATGCTTTCGCCTTTAATATTTTATTGTTCATTTATTGAGTCATGAGAAAGACGTACTCCGTGGCAGTGCTGCTTTTATATGTTAATGTTTATTCAATATTTCTTTCCGCGTTAAAGCCTCAAACTCAAACATATCAAGAATACGCATTGGCTAATAGGCCTATAAAGGCGCGTGACGAAATTTCACACCACAGAAAAAAAAAAAGCAATTCTACTATCTATTTTAGCAGAGGCTAACCTGGATGCATATAAATCAATAAAGCAGTCAATTACATTTGATACATGACCTGCAACTCAGCGCAAAGCCGAACATTATTTGACGTTTGATACGCTCTGCCTAGTCTCAAATAAAAATATAATAGTTGAATAATGTCGTTGAAAGGTTATGAGTGTTACTCTGATTATATTTAAGTGAGAGAAATTGAAGACATTAAAAAAGTATCTTGGGTTAAAATAACTTTAAACGGATCAGTTCCCGTGTCTATGTCTTGTCACTTTGTACTGATCAATACCGATGTCAGTGTGACTATGGTATATTTCTCGAAGAGAATCTGTCATGTTTTCTTAATGTCAGCATCCATTTGCACTGAATACAATGATTATTTAGCGATAACGTGAGCAAAGTTGGCAGCTACTATTGCACATTTTATTACAGGATTAGTCATTAAAAACAAAAAAAAAAAAAAACACTCTCCCATCCACTCAACGTGAACAAGAACTCTCGAGGGACTGTGCATGTAAATATATTGTCTCTATTATCTCCCCTGTGTTAAAAAAAACTAACAACATTTCCTCGTCTTTCTGTTCGATAATAAAAACCAATATAAAATTGGAAGGTGAAAGTTCTACTTCGGGAATTATTTTGTGAGCCGTTCAAAGTAAAACTTCCAGGTTAACCGTGTGTTGTGTCCTCTCGTGAGAATGGTTCGGCCCTCAACAAGCAAACTCTCAATGTCCTTTTAAAAGTAAAAATCCATTTGACTACTGTATGAAGATGTTCATACCTTTATTGATGACTTTAAAAGACAACCAAACCTGGACATTAATGTGCCTCTTTCCTTTTCGAGAACCCCCCCCTACCCCCCCCCCCCCCACACACACACCCAGTAATATACCTATGGGGGGCTATGCTATAGCCCGAAATTTTAAGTCGAAGGGGCAAATCACTCTGGAATTTAAGCAGCATGCACGAAAGAAAAAAAAAAAACTGTCCATGAGGACATTCGAAAAACTAAAATGGAAACAAGAAAAACATTTTTAAAAAATACATTTTTTAAAAAGAATAATACCTCCATTACAACTTAAAGTATAATAAAATATTTATTAAAAAAAATAATTTAAAAAAATGTTTGGTTTAAGCGGGTATCGAACCCGTGATTTTGACACCGTCAGATGCATGAACGATCAATGTTACCCATTCGGGCAATGCACAATTGTCTTATTAACTGGTACTTTCATTATATGGACAGCTAATGTAGAACTCTTAAGATCTAGTCTAGATGTAATCTATATAGGCTACGTTTTATGTAAAAAAAAAAAAAAAAAAAGCAACGTTTAGATAATCTATCAGTAAACTTTAAAGAAACTTTAAATTTAATAAACAACTCAGTTATTTTCCCGAACATTAGTTTATTAAACTCTTGAATCAATAATGCCTTACTTTCGGAAATTCCCGCACGCGATAGTCCTTTCAAAACCGATATTGGCTCTAGTTCTTAGTCTAGTTCTTAAGCCAAATTTGCATAAATCTATATTTTACTTGAAAAATTATAAAGGTCAAACTAGAGTTTCCCTGGTGTGGCTGGTAATTCGTTTCTCAGCGATATACATCTCCTGCTAAACGTCTAGGAAAATTGTTTTTAGCCGTTTTTTTTTTTTTATATCAGCGTCCAAGTTCCTGGTCCCAGATTCCTTGAAATTCTGACTTGAATGAAGGTTTTGTAAAAAAAAAAAAAAAATCAAGTTTTAAAATGTCAGATTTTAATATGAAGTTTTATCACAGGTTGATGTCATTAAAGACAAACAATAAGTTGCTTAGTACTTTATAAGCTCCTATATCCCCTTATAAATTATTTTAGCCCATACCTAGCCATCAACCTGAACTACTGGCCAGAGATGCATAGCCCACAGTAGGACTACAAAAACTCAAAACAATATGGAAAGACAAAGGCATAGCCCTCGACACTAAAATCAGACTAATGCGCTCCCTGGTCACGGCCACATCCATACATGCTTAAAAATTTTGGACGGTGATTGTAGAACTAAACCTTCTAAGTGGAACCGGGACACGGTTCTCGAAAACAGCTCTAACGATTTTCCTACATATTTGACAGTTGACCACACTGGGAAGACTCTAGTTTGACCGTTATAATTTTTCAATGTATAAAAAGAAAGACATTCATATTTGTCTAGAACACAAGAAAATATTTCTCTTGAATGGATGTAAGGGCAATGCCTTCGATTCCGAAGAGTTTAATAAATTAATGTTCCGGAACATTTGGCGCATCTTATGCTATGTTTAAATCTAAATGCTTATCTTTATAATTGTTCAAAGTATAGTAGATTTATATGATTTATACATTCGCTGAACCAGAATTTTTTCTCGAGGGAGGGGTACACAAATTTCAATTTTTTAAAAATCTAACAAGTTCCCAGTCTGGCTGACAAAACACTAATACTGTGATGAGACGCAAGCTGAGCTGGTTTGATCCTATTGTTCTACATGGCTCACTATCTAAAGTCATTCTTCAAGGTACAGTGGAGGGAGCACGATGGAAGGGTTTGTTGTTCTGCTTCTCTTTCGCTCCGGATGCTGTACACTGGCTGATTCACTTGAATGGTAATTTATGATCAAAAGACCTAGATCCAGAGTCGGATTTGGGGGTTCGGGGGCCTTGAGGCAACGAAGGAGTGGAGGCCCCTAATTATTTTCCAAATATAAGAAACAATTTTTTTCCGTCAAGTTTTTCAAAAAATCTATTGTCAACAGTTCAATTTATTTCATAAAGACTAGAATAATTTGTTAAATCACATTACAATGCTAACGAATGAAACTTTGCCAGCATTTTTTCGACATTGCTGGCTTCACCGAAATCTACCTTCCGGAGTAGTTTCGATAGCCGGATTTGTCCCATCAACCTTAGGAACATGTTCTTTATCATTTTAATTTCTCGAAAACGATCGCTCTCCAATGCAATCAAGACTTTCAAAACCAAATTCATACTTTATGTCATTTCAATATTAGGGTCGGTACCTCTGAAATTTTGATTCACAAACTAGCGATAATAAAACAGCTTCTTAGTTCTTTTTTTTTTTCGTAGTATTTTTCGTATAAGCCAATTAAGGATACTAATTGAACCAAGTCATGAATAAGACCAGGTTCTAGTATCTAAACTGAGAAGCGGACATTTCTTAATCACGACAGTGTTGCCACCGTAAGATTCCAAGCATTGTCGGTCAAATGGCGAAAAAATGTTTGAAGAAAAAGATCTATAAAAATTTCTGACGCGACGATACTCGGATATTTTTTTTTTATCACTAGTGTGGGGGCCCCTCTATCGCGAAGACCCCGGAGATGTAGCACGACCTGCCCTCCTCCAAATCCTCCTGCTTAAATCTAGATGAATGTTACAAAGAAAAAACAAAAAAAAAAAAAAAAAAAAAACGTTATAAATAACTTATAGACGTAGAGTAGTGTGGTATGTTACTATTTGTTGTATTGAATCCTCTTTACATGATTAGAATATGGAAGAGAAATGGTTTACAATTTGTTATTAGTTGATTTGTAGGTCAATTATTGCAGTTAAAATATGAATATATTTTCTGTATTGCAGTTAAAATATGCACATTTCTATATAGTAATTAGTATGTTCATATATTTACGATATTGCAGTTGAAATATGAAATATGAAATATTTTCAGTAACGTTATTAAGGTTAAGCATACATTGCAGCTAATTATGCACATATTTGCGATACTGCAGTTAAAATATGCACATAGGCTATATGCGATATTGAAGTTAACATATGCACATAGGCTATATGCGATATTGAAGTTAACATATGCACATAGGCTATATGCGATATTGAAGTTAACATATGCACATAGTTGCGATATTGAAGTTAACATATGCACATAGTTGCGATATTGAAGTTAACATATGCACATAGGCTATATGCGATATTGAAGTTAAAATATGCACATAGTTGCGATACTGCAGTTAAAATATGCACATAGTTGCGATACTGCAGTTAAAATATGCACATAGTTGCGATATTGAAGTTAAAATATGCACATAGTTGCGATACTGCAGTTAAAATATGCACATATTTGCGATACTGCAGTTAAAATATGCACATAGTTGCGATACTGCAGTTAAAATATGCACATATTTGCGATACTGCAGTTAAAATATGCACATAGTTGCGATACTGCAGTTAAAAT
Source organism: Biomphalaria glabrata (assembly GCF_947242115.1). Lineage (NCBI taxonomy): Eukaryota > Metazoa > Mollusca > Gastropoda > Planorbidae > Biomphalaria > Biomphalaria glabrata. Next base: position 35,842,349 of record NC_074711.1, on the reverse strand, counting down.
ATGCACATAGTTGCGATACTGCAGTTAAAATATGCACATAGTTGCGATATTGCAGTTAAACTATGCACATAGTTGCGATACTGCAGTTAAAATATGCACATAGTTGCGATACTGCAGTTAAAATATGCACATAGTTGCGATACTGCAGTTAAAATATGCACATAGTTGCGATACTGCAGTTAAACTATGCACATAGTTGCGATACTGCAGTTAAACTATGCACATAGTTGCGATACTGCAGTTGACATATGCACATATTTTCTGTATAAGGCCTACAAACTTGCAGTTATCCCTCCTCAATATCTCTTCCCTTTCTCTTACACGTGCCCTGTCTCCTCCTACTCAGTCTATATAATAAGAGAAGTCAAACGTCTATACAGGGAGGGACTATTCTCAGCAAGTTTTCTTTTTTCTTGATGTTTTACTCGTGTGTACAGTGAACTGTGAGCAGAGCAATTAGTCAACAGAAAATCTAGACAAGCTAATCTGTGAAACTCAAATGAACTCTACGCAGGAAGTGACACCGTGGAATAAAAACATCTTCTTCAGCCGGAGAGCAACACGGTAGCGGTAACCAAGCGACCTTCAGTTTGCCCATCTGTTTTTTCACTTAGACATTTTTTTCTACTGAAACATCGTCCAAGGAAGAGAGGTGAAGGGACGGGTTAGGGCTGGTGTTTCTCCTCTTCCCACCCCAGACCTAATTATCTGTACACATTTATTCTTCTATTTCTTTATTACTGCATTCCTTGACTGCGTTTAAGCTCTGTGTGTGTATTATAGTAGCTATAGACTTATACGAACACGCTGATGTAGCGATAGAGAATATGTCTCGCGGATTATTGCCCTTCATTGGACTCGCCGTTGCATGTATTTGATTGCTCCCCCCCCCCCTTTTTTTTTTCTACATAACCTCGCCAACCAAGTGAATCCTATGATCAAGATACCGTGCTAGCAAGTTGAAACATTGAAAAACAACATTGTTGCTACTATTACGAAAACATCGGACGAGCGATAGAAAGGAAATATTTTTATACAATGAGCAACGTATTTCATTAAAGCGTGAACTATATTGTTATTTATGGAACAGATGTCAGTCCACAGAGTGACATATTTAGTTTAAATGTAAGTTCATAGTTTGGCTAAAGAACAACAAATTATACAGCTGGGCTGTTTATTTAAAAAAGCATGTTCGTTTCCACTCCCTGAAAACCAAAGTGTTTCATTTTCTGTTCCTGTTGAGATTTAGTAAATATATATAAATGTATACGCATGTAGATAAATATATGTGTGCATGTACAGTGGCGTAGCATCCATGGCGCGAAGGGGCTCAATGAACCGGTCCCATGACCATTAGGAGCTCACTGCGCTTGGGCCCATGACTCGACTTGTTGACAGCTTGGGGGTGACACCAAAATGAAAAACTAAATTCACTTTTGTAAAAACCGATTAAAAAAATAGAATTTAAAAAGCTCCCTAAACATTTCCTGAACGTTGTATCAAAATTACTATAAACTTCAAAACCAGTGTTTGAAGCTTTAATGTAAGGATTTGCTTTGCATCAGGTTTTGTAACTTGTAATGGTGGCTAGACCTAATCTTGCGTTTAGGGTGACAATAGTTTCCATATCGTTCCATTCTTTGTTTTCCTTGTCTGTTCATAAAACCATTGGTAGTATTACAGGAAAGGAGGGGGGATGGGGAGAGTTTGGTTAAGAAACAGGGATATTCCTGATTGTAGCTAATTAAATCCTCCATACATCTGCAAATAATTCATTTTTCTCAAAGCTCAATATGTTTTTAGTTTGTTTTGTATTTAAAATATGTAATATCAATTTTTTCTCAGTCATTATACTTTTGCATTTGCTTTCTTAGCGTTTAGGCTGATCTGTCAGCTGGTTATCGCACCAACAAAATCATTAGTCCTAACTTTGAACAATTTTGATATTCGCTCTTTGTACTGAATATGATAATCTGATCTTGTTTTGACCACTCGCTAATGCTCCTATATCTGCAACTATGACTTTATAATTGATGAACTCCATCGGGATAGTACAATGAACAGTGTATTTGATTTTGATCATGAACTATATACAACTTCTCAATAACCTTGACTGCTCAATAGTATTATATGCTCGTATATCTGCGACTATGAATTTATAATTGATGAACTGCAGTGGGTATATTAGCTTGAACAGTGTAAATGATCAGGAACTATATACAACTTCTTAATAACCTTGACTGCTCAACGTGGATGCGTTAACCTGTTTGTCTTGTGTGTTATTGTAAATGAAAGTATAATCTGGTAGCCTGACCGAAAAAAAAAATAAATTAGTCTGACATAAAAAAAAAATAGTCTGACATAAAAAAAAATAGTCTGATATAAAAAAAAAATAGTCTGACTTAAAAAAAATTAGTCTGACATAAAGAAAACAAACAACTATTGAATCCGAAGATGTTTACGTTGTGAAAGTCGAAAGTCTTCATCGCATTGTTTTGTTGTCTTCTATATTGTATACAAAATGTTAATGCGATCATTATATCAGAATAACAAGGAGATGAAATCTAAAAAAAAATAATAATAACATTAAATATTTAGCAAGCCAAAGAAACATCAGAGAGTTAACATAGGAATCGTTACATTTGACTAGGTTTGTGCTAGTGAAATGAATGAAGAAACTTGGGGAGCAGGTTTATAACAAGATCTATAAGATAGACAATTAATTTGATCATGGAATAGTGCCATTCTCTAACCAGTGCTTAGTATTTGGTTGATACTTGGTTCATCGATCTTAAAGAAAGTTAACGCCATATATTTATACAAAACATCAGAAAATTGAAATGAATATTCAAATTTGACAGGAAATCAAAGCCCCACAGATTCAAAACAAGATAATAGATCTGTTAATCAATGCAGTTCTGGAAAAAATACCAGTACTATAGAATATCAATTCTGTACCATTTGTCTTTTTCATTGACAAATAAAAAGTTGATATCAAATTCGTATTTTTTTTTTTGATACTGTTTAGTGATCTCCGTTACGGGAACATCCAAAGAAATAAAAATTATATAGTCATTTCTAAGTATCAAACATCAGCAGAATTTGCTGAACAAATTCTCCAAGTAATAAAAAAACAAACATTTATCCTTAAATCATTTATCCTTAAATAAACTACTAGGCTAAAGCTATGAAGGTGCTTCCAATATAATTGTATACTAGAATGGCCTTCGGGAATTGTTTCATCAAAAGAAGCCGCTCGCCCATTTAGAAATAGATACACTGGTTTCTTACTTTGCTACTTAGAAGGTCAGAGAAATGTTCAGTAAATATTTACTGTTAAATAATGGACGTAGAACTAGATACTAGTATGTATCAATGTTTCAAAGCGTGACACCTAGAAGTGTTTTAGGAATGTAAATGTGTAGAATGGGAACTTGGACTCATAAAGCATTTCTTTATAGAGTTGAAGTTCCCTTAACTTGTTTCATTCTGTTCAAAAACTATACAAACATACGTAATAAGATAATTAAAAAGCTACTCTACTTGCATTGGAATGTCTTTTGGTCAATGTACCGATACATTCAGATTACTCAATTGTTTTGTCATACATTGTATTCGTCATATTGGGGGATGGGGCCCACCAAAATATTCTTGAACCTGGACATTTTGTGACTGTGGTACGTCATCGTGTATATATATATATATATATATATATATATATAATGTTACTATCTTAATATCTTAAGCTTTGACATTATCTTCTGAAAAGGGAACTTTTTTTTATAGCTTTCATTAAATCATTTTTATCAATATTTGTTTTCCCTTGTACATTTATATACAGTGTATACGACTGCTTTAAAAAGGATTTAAATCCCACTTTAAACATGCTCTTTTGGGGATTTCCATACATGGAGGCTTATCCATCCATTGCAATCTTTATTGGTGTATCCGGCGTACACGGTATAGTTCGCTTTTTAATAGGTCTCTACACCGGAGACACCAAACAAAACAACAAATAGCCACGCATCAATTCAAATAAAGGAAAAAAAAAATGAGAAGTAGCTAGATACGAAAACAGAATTATTTTCTGAAGTAATTCCAAGTAATAAATTGAAGTTTGAAAATTTTGTTTCACGCCAGAACAAAAAAAAAAGTTAACTTTATGGGGGAAATAGGTCAACGCCAAGCAGCTCGTACTCATAGCTTGGCGCACTAAACTTGCTTGATCTATTTTCCCCACGTCTGCACCTTTGATCTTCTTTCGCGCCCAACCAGTGGTGATTATTGCTTCATATCTCCACGGTTTAATTATTTCCCCCCTTTGAGGAAGCCTTTTTTAAAAGCTTAAATGATAAAAAAAAAAGTATATTAGCCTGGAAAAGGAGGGGCGGGAAGAGAAAGATGAATATAAAAAAAAAAAGCTAGGACGAGCTTCATGACTGCTTTAAAAAAAAAATAGTTCACTCACATTCCCAAAGATTTTACTTTTTTTTCTTTTATAGTAAGAAATAAATATTAGCTCCTTATGAATCTCGGCATAATTGGAATCCTGTCCAGATACTTTGGTCCATCAGTTATTCAAAGCATATGGCTCTCACCTTCACGGATGCTGCAACATCTTCCGATTTTGTTTTTGTATCGCCGAGTGGTAAGACTTTTGAACTGCAGGATTAGTTCAAACTTAAGCAGCAAGGTAGAAGTCGTAAAAACAAAGGTCAAGATCTACTGATTTATGTGTAAGTGGGGCATTAATTAGATTAAGTGCTGTATTGATGAAAGTGGTAAATGATGTATTGATGAAAGTGGGAAGGGATGTGAAGTATTACTTAAAGTGGTGCGTGATCTCTTGATGACTACAGTTCACTTCTTTCTTATAACGTTTAAGGAGTCAATTGATTGGGTGTCCAATACCTGTAGCCGTCATCTGTGCACTTTTCAACTAGTCCCCTGTGACCCCCCGAAAGAGACTAGGCTTGCAGAGTCTCAACAACAACAACATCTCAAGCTTCACTAAAGGATTTCAAATCCAATCCATGAAAAAGTAGCCAAGCACTTTTTCATCCAGTCGAGATCCGTTTCCACCAACCCAGGCAGGTTCCAGGTTTTAGTTCCACCCATGAAGAGTTTGCAAGCTAGTAAGAGGAACTGTGAAAAAAAAAGTTCAAGAATCATAGTCAAGTCCATGTCAAGTAATCGTTATCGGTCCAAATAAAATCAATTCTGAAATGTGTGTGTGTTCGTCTTTCATCATGGTTGAACTTCAAACTGTAATTATTTGTGTGTGTGTGTTCGCCTATCAATATAGATGGACTTCCAACTGTAAAGTGTTTGCTCACACTAGTCACACCTATGTGAGCGTAGAAAATCGCAACCTGTACTCACGAGCGAGCCCGTTGATAATCTTTGTTTCTGCGTGTCCGCATTGTTTTGTCAGATTTCTCTCTTCGACCAAGTGTGGTAGTGTTCTGACTTTCAAAGTACGGCTGAAGCTTGTCAAGCTCTCTTCGACTAAGTGTGGTAGTGTTCTGACTTTCAAAGTACGGCTGAAGCTTGTCAAGCTCTATTCGACCAAGTGTGGTAGTGTTCTGACTTTCAAAGTACGGCTGAAGCTTGTCAAGCTCTCTTCGACTAAGTGTGGTAGTGTTCTGACTTACAAAGTACGGCTGAAGCTTGTCAAGCTCTCTTCGACTAAGTGTGGTAGTGTTCTGACTTTCAAAGTACGGCTGAAGCTTGTCAAGCTCTCTTCGACCAAGTGTGGTAGTGTTCTGACTTTCAAAGTACGGCTGAAGCTTGTCAAGCTCTGCAATCTGTAACATGGGACAAAGGGAAGGAGGAAAGGATGTGTGCTATTTGTGATTGTCAACAGAAAGATATAAAACAATTTATAAACTTTAAAAAAAAAAAAAAAAAAAAAAAAAAAAAAAAAAAAAGCTTATATAAGGGTTACAATTACTGCCATAGGTCTTTTTTTTTTTTTTTTTTTGCTGTGATGCACAAATTTCCTTAAGGACAATAAAAATTATTATTATTATTATTATATTATTTTCATTATTATTATTATTACTATTATTATCTCTCCTTTTTTATAAAAAAAGATAAAAATAAATTACCACTAATTAATTTACCAATTTGTTCAATTTTTTATTGATTCGTGTGTTATTAGGTAAAGAGAATAATTGTGCAAAATTGTAATTGTCCCCTCCCAATAGAAGAAAAACTATATGGAGCACTGCTTGATGTGGAAACAACTGCGCTGTTTATCTCAGATTTAGGATTACTGATATGAACCATCCGACATGAAAAATGAGAAGAAAGAAGAAAAAGAAGAATTGTTAAGCCAACTGACGACATGATACCACAAGACACGGAGATGTATTAATCTTAGTATTATTATTATTACATTATTAATATTCAAAGAACTGATTGTTATGTAGATATGGTTCAAAGTGAGCCTGGTCAGACGGATGTTTTTGAATGATGGTTTTATCAATGGTCAATCTCTCATTCAAGGCCTCAAGAAACTGAGGAATAGGTCTTCCCCCTGTGGTTGAGTGTCTACAGAGCTTTATTTATTAATATTGGTACTCTACTAGTAATATTGTTACGAATCTCACTATCCAGGCTCTCTGCAAACTGCACCATACACCACCAGCTTAAAGAACTTGACAACTCAGGGCTCCAAAGTAACGTAACACTTTAATACTTGAATAAATAACAGCCAATACTGTACAATTGGCAGCACGTAACACAAGACTGTACAAATATCTCTCCGATAACAACGTTCCGCCGTATCAACTCTTGCACTGGCCTCTCCGTCTCGTTCCGGGCTTGCACTGGGTTCAACAGTTCGGGACTGACTTCACACACTTGGGCTCGTTGTGTCGGACTCGATCACAGACCAAGATCAAGACGCCGTTCGTCTCAACTGTACTTGACAGTACTCCGCACTGAACCGTCGTAATGCTCCGTACAGAACCACACCGTTGAACTGTGCTGTAGTCGACCGTGTTCTGAACTCCTGTCGTGAACCCGCTTTCTGAACCGTCTTGACTGCGACACCTCCGCTCTTTATATAGGGTCCCTACTGGCCTTCTCGAACCGGACAGAACGCCGCTCGACGTTTCTAGGTGGTCAGATGACTACAACTCTCGTGACGCTCCTGAGCTCTTGTTCACGACGGCGATCTTTCCCGAACTGTCCTGTTGACACTCGACTCGGCTGACCGTCGTAGCTCGTCACGGTTGACCGCTCGTCTAGCGCTGGCCTGGGGCGATTTGCGTCGGCTGACTACACACACACCACTACCCCTCTCTGTGCCACCACCAAGTTTATAACAATATATATTATAAAATACTGCTTATTAAATCTTGTTATAAATTATGCTTATATAAATACTTAATGTATTCTTTGTCTGTTAAAGCAAAAAACAACAACAACAACAAAACACTTTCCTTAACATGTTAGTCGCTTGTAGAACAGAAAACACTTAATTTAGTAATACAAATATTTTTAGTACATTATTTTAGAAAAAAAAAGCGTTTTGTATCAATGTCATATAAATATACAGAAAAATCCCCTTTTTACTATTAATATATTAACAGTGAATAGTTGTAAAATGGTGTATTTAAAAAAAAAGTGATTGCATATTTAAATATAAAAAAAGAAAAAAGTACTCTTTTCACCAGAATTTTGCAAAATCTAAAATAGTATGATATCGGATTTTCAACAACTTCTGTAGTTTTTGAGATCTAAACGGGACGGACAGACGGACGGACAGACCACACAAAGCTAATAGCGGCTTTTCCCTTTCATAGGCCGCTAAAAATTAAACTGTAGACAAAGAGAAGTTGACTTTGTGCAAATCCCCATTACAAGAGATTACAGGAGATTATTACGCTTCCAAAAAAAAAAAGATCTTAAAAAATCGTTATCTCCTACTTTCACTTTCAACAATGTAATATGACAATGTAATAGGACTAGACTTTAGACAGACACATAGCTGTCACTCACTGTGTGTTAACAACATGAACCAGAAAGAGTAAATTGTTTGAATTGTGCACATAGATTTGATGAAGGACAGCGTCCCAGTGGTTCAACGGGGGCTTGGCTGGCTAGTTGAGGAACAATGAAGGCAATCGATACCGTCTCATAGATCTATACAATCCACATAATGGATGAGACAAATCCATTAGTGGCCTTGCCATTACACACCAGATTGGATCATTTGGGTCACGTGAGCATTCCCCAGCAATGGTCGCGTGCTCAAACGTAGACCTGTTCGCTTGTGCGTGAGTGTGTTGCCGATCGTAACGCAATGTACCGAGCTTTCATTTTTAAATAGTTAAAAACGGCGTTCACTAAAATATAAAAGAGATCTAGGTCGCATTAAAAAGATCTAGGTCACATTTAAGCGATCTAGGTCACATTTTAATTGTCAAAACACAATGTCTAGCTACAGTGATGAGGAAACTTTGACCCGTGGGTCAACTGCGACTTAGCTTAAACAACAGCTTCTGTAATTCTCAATCAGCTAGTTCAATGTCTGCATTTCAAGAAGTTATATTCAATGACTGTTACAAAGTAAGATAAGTTAACCAAATACGAAGATAACTTGATACAAAACTTCAAGGCGAGTTGAAAAGAAAATTAAAACGTTGAAATTTGTAAAGCCCTTTTCACGTCTTCGCGTCTTTCCAGATAACAAAAACTAGTGTTCTAAAATAGATATAATAGGAAGTCTAAAAAGTCGTTTAATGAATTACATTTCTTAACAAAAACTAGTTATAAAATAGATATAATAGGAAGTCTAAAAAGTCGTTTAATGAATTACATTTCTTAACAAAAACTAGTTATAAAATAGATATAATAGGAAGTCTAAAAAGTCGTTTAATGAATTACATTTCTTAACAAAAAACGCCAACTGTTTTCTTTATTAACTAAGTACTTCACCAGAATGATGTTTCAGAGATAACAAAAAATATTGCAGCTTTCATTCATGTGCCTAAGAATGGGAGGAACTCTCCCGTAATGACCTACTCAATTAATTGTTTTCCTTAGTAAAAAACAAACAACGAATAAACGTTTTGTACTTATTTACCCGCGCGTCCTAATTTGCTTTCAATTGTTTCCAGGCCTAAATTATACAATTGGATTATTTATGGTTGAAAGCTCCGCTTTGTAGAGTTTTTGTAAATAGAATTCGTTGCGTCTATTGTAGAAACTCTAACATCCTGATCAAAGAGAATGCTTCACCTGGTCCACCACCTTTTAATATTGTCCTAAAACGAAATGAAACTGTCGTAAAACAAAAATAGATGCTATTTTTGTTCCCTCAGAATAGAAGAGCTTATTACATCTTAGTTAAAACATCCAATAGGATGACAGGGATTACTATAGGCAGAGTTTGAACCCGGAACCATCGACCCGAAATTCCCGAGCACGTACCACACGACCAGGCAGCCATTCATAGTTCGCAATAAGCGTTCATGCAATAGTCAAAATTATTTAAAGTTTTTTTCGGGGGGGGGGGGATATAGGATAGTGTATAGTATAGTATAGTATAGTACAAAATTAAACAAACACACAACAAAATGTTTATTATGAAAAGGTTTTGTCTTTCAAAAAGTTTCAAAAGAGTTTGCAAGCTAGTAAGAGGAACTGTGAAAAAAAAAGTTCAAGAATCATAGTCAAGTCCATGTCAAGTAATCGTTATCGGTCCAAATAAAATCAATTCTGAAATGTGTGTGTGTTCGTCTTTCATCATGGTTGAACTTCAAACTGTAATTATTTGTGTGTGTGTGTTCGCCTATCAATATAGATGGACTTCCAACTGTAAAGTGTTTGCTCACACTAGTCACACCTATGTGAGCGTAGAAAATCGCAACCTGTACTCACGAGCGAGCCCGTTGATAATCTTTGTTTCTGCGTGTCCGCATTGTTTTGTCAGATTTCTCTCTTCGACCAAGTGTGGTAGTGTTCTGACTTTCAAAGTACGGCTGAAGCTTGTCAAGCTCTCTTCGACTAAGTGTGGTAGTGTTCTGACTTTCAAAGTACGGCTGAAGCTTGTCAAGCTCTATTCGACCAAGTGTGGTAGTGTTCTGACTTTCAAAGTACGGCTGAAGCTTGTCAAGCTCTCTTCGACTAAGTGTGGTAGTGTTCTGACTTACAAAGTACGGCTGAAGCTTGTCAAGCTCTCTTCGACTAAGTGTGGTAGTGTTCTGACTTTCAAAGTACGGCTGAAGCTTGTCAAGCTCTCTTCGACCAAGTGTGGTAGTGTTCTGACTTTCAAAGTACGGCTGAAGCTTGTCAAGCTCTGCAATCTGTAACATGGGACAAAGGGAAGGAGGAAAGGATGTGTGCTATTTGTGATTGTCAACAGAAAGATATAAAACAATTTATAAACTTTAAAAAAAAAAAAAAAAAAAAAAAAAAAAAAAAAAAGCTTATATAAGGGTTACAATTACTGCCATAGGTCTTTTTTTTTTTTTTTTTTTTGCTGTGATGCACAAATTTCCTTAAGGACAATAAAAATTATTATTATTATTATTATATTATTTTCATTATTATTATTATTACTATTATTATCTCTCCTTTTTTATAAAAAAAGATAAAAATAAATTACCACTAATTAATTTACCAATTTGTTCAATTTTTTATTGATTCGTGTGTTATTAGGTAAAGAGAATAATTGTGCAAAATTGTAATTGTCCCCTCCCAATAGAAGAAAAACTATATGGAGCACTGCTTGATGTGGAAACAACTGCGCTGTTTATCTCAGATTTAGGATTACTGATATGAACCATCCGACATGAAAAATGAGAAGAAAGAAGAAAAAGAAGAATTGTTAAGCCAACTGACGACATGATACCACAAGACACGGAGATGTATTAATCTTAGTATTATTATTATTACATTATTAATATTCAAAGAACTGATTGTTATGTAGATATGGTTCAAAGTGAGCCTGGTCAGACGGATGTTTTTGAATGATGGTTTTATCAATGGTCAATCTCTCATTCAAGGCCTCAAGAAACTGAGGAATAGGTCTTCCCCCTGTGGTTGAGTGTCTACAGAGCTTTATTTATTAATATTGGTACTCTACTAGTAATATTGTTACGAATCTCACTATCCAGGCTCTCTGCAAACTGCACCATACACCACCAGCTTAAAGAACTTGACAACTCAGGGCTCCAAAGTAACGTAACACTTTAATACTTGAATAAATAACAGCCAATACTGTACAATTGGCAGCACGTAACACAAGACTGTACAAATATCTCTCCGATAACAACGTTCCGCCGTATCAACTCTTGCACTGGCCTCTCCGTCTCGTTCCGGGCTTGCACTGGGTTCAACAGTTCGGGACTGACTTCACACACTTGGGCTCGTTGTGTCGGACTCGATCACAGACCAAGATCAAGACGCCGTTCGTCTCAACTGTACTTGACAGTACTCCGCACTGAACCGTCGTAATGCTCCGTACAGAACCACACCGTTGAACTGTGCTGTAGTCGACCGTGTTCTGAACTCCTGTCGTGAACCCGCTTTCTGAACCGTCTTGACTGCGACACCTCCGCTCTTTATATAGGGTCCCTACTGGCCTTCTCGAACCGGACAGAACGCCGCTCGACGTTTCTAGGTGGTCAGATGACTACAACTCTCGTGACGCTCCTGAGCTCTTGTTCACGACGGCGATCTTTCCCGAACTGTCCTGTTGACACTCGACTCGGCTGACCGTCGTAGCTCGTCACGGTTGACCGCTCGTCTAGCGCTGGCCTGGGGCGATTTGCGTCGGCTGACTACACACACACCACTACCCCTCTCTGTGCCACCACCAAGTTTATAACAATATATATTATAAAATACTGCTTATTAAATCTTGTTATAAATTATGCTTATATAAATACTTAATGTATTCTTTGTCTGTTAAAGCAAAAAACAACAACAACAACAAAACACTTTCCTTAACATGTTAGTCGCTTGTAGAACAGAAAACACTTAATTTAGTAATACAAATATTTTTAGTACATTATTTTAGAAAAAAAAAGCGTTTTGTATCAATGTCATATAAATATACAGAAAAATCCCCTTTTTACTATTAATATATTAACAGTGAATAGTTGTAAAATGGTGTATTTAAAAAAAAAGTGATTGCATATTTAAATATAAAAAAAGAAAAAAGTACTCTTTTCACCAGAATTTTGCAAAATCTAAAATAGTATGATATCGGATTTTCAACAACTTCTGTAGTTTTTGAGATCTAAACGGGACGGACAGACGGACGGACAGACCACACAAAGCTAATAGCGGCTTTTCCCTTTCATAGGCCGCTAAAAATTAAACTGTAGACAAAGAGAAGTTGACTTTGTGCAAATCCCCATTACAAGAGATTACAGGAGATTATTACGCTTCCAAAAAAAAAAAGATCTTAAAAAATCGTTATCTCCTACTTTCACTTTCAACAATGTAATATGACAATGTAATAGGACTAGACTTTAGACAGACACATAGCTGTCACTCACTGTGTGTTAACAACATGAACCAGAAAGAGTAAATTGTTTGAATTGTGCACATAGATTTGATGAAGGACAGCGTCCCAGTGGTTCAACGGGGGCTTGGCTGGCTAGTTGAGGAACAATGAAGGCAATCGATACCGTCTCATAGATCTATACAATCCACATAATGGATGAGACACATCCATTAGTGGCCTTGCCATTACACACCAGATTGGATCATTTGGGTCACGTGAGCATTCCCCAGCAATGGTCGCGTGCTCAAACGTAGACCTGTTCGCTTGTGCGTGAGTGTGTTGCCGATCGTAACGCAATGTACCGAGCTTTCATTTTTAAATAGTTAAAAACGGCGTTCACTAAAATATAAAAGAGATCTAGGTCGCATTAAAAAGATCTAGGTCACATTTAAGCGATCTAGGTCACATTTTAATTGTCAAAACACAATGTCTAGCTACAGTGATGAGGAAACTTTGACCCGTGGGTCAACTGCGACTTAGCTTAAACAACAGCTTCTGTAATTCTCAATCAGCTAGTTCAATGTCTGCATTTCAAGAAGTTATATTCAATGACTGTTACAAAGTAAGATAAGTTAACCAAATACGAAGATAACTTGATACAAAACTTCAAGGCGAGTTGAAAAGAAAATTAAAACGTTGAAATTTGTAAAGCCCTTTTCACGTCTTCGCGTCTTTCCAGATAACAAAAACTAGTGTTCTAAAATAGATATAATAGGAAGTCTAAAAAGTCGTTTAATGAATTACATTTCTTAACAAAAACTAGTTATAAAATAGATATAATAGGAAGTCTAAAAAGTCGTTTAATGAATTACATTTCTTAACAAAAACTAGTTATAAAATAGATATAATAGGAAGTCTAAAAAGTCGTTTAATGAATTACATTTCTTAACAAAAAACGCCAACTGTTTTCTTTATTAACTAAGTACTTCACCAGAATGATGTTTCAGAGATAACAAAAAATATTGCAGCTTTCATTCATGTGCCTAAGAATGGGAGGAACTCTCCCGTAATGACCTACTCAATTAATTGTTTTCCTTAGTAAAAAACAAACAACGAATAAACGTTTTGTACTTATTTACCCGCGCGTCCTAATTTGCTTTCAATTGTTTCCAGGCCTAAATTATACAATTGGATTATTTATGGTTGAAAGCTCCGCTTTGTAGAGTTTTTGTAAATAGAATTCGTTGCGTCTATTGTAGAAACTCTAACATCCTGATCAAAGAGAATGCTTCACCTGGTCCACCACCTTTTAATATTGTCCTAAAACGAAATGAAACTGTCGTAAAACAAAAATAGATGCTATTTTTGTTCCCTCAGAATAGAAGAGCTTATTACATCTTAGTTAAAACATCCAATAGGATGACAGGGATTACTATAGGCAGAGTTTGAACCCGGAACCATCGACCCGAAATTCCCGAGCACGTACCACACGACCAGGCAGCCATTCATAGTTCGCAATAAGCGTTCATGCAATAGTCAAAATTATTTAAAGTTTTTTTCGGGGGGGGGGGGGGATATAGGATAGTGTATAGTATAGTATAGTATAGTACAAAATTAAACAAACACACAACAAAATGTTTATTATGAAAAGGTTTTGTCTTTCAAAAAGTTTCGACACAACCTCTCGCCAAAAAGGTACGAAATAAAACTGCTGCGCCAAAATATCTCGTACTCTCTGCTAGGCTAACATCTTCCATCGAGGGCTGAATACAATTTTGTTTTGGTTTTGAGGGCGTAAATAGATCTATATACTAGTTCCACTTGAATTAAAAACTTTGGAAAATATGAATGTTTCTACTTATTTTACAATTTTACATTCATACATGTTCATCTTAATTGGTGCTTTTCAAATTGAAAAATTAGAACAAAAATTTCGCACTTTAATTTTGTTCTTATACATACAAACTGTGTATTCGCCTGATATCTCTATGTGACCACGTACCGCATAAACCACTCTACCAAGCCACATGGACCCTCGGGTCTTAGTTTTCCTACCTCTGATCTAGGTACAGTCCAAAGTTCAACTCGGTGCATTCAAAACTCGCTTGGCTGATTTCGATGAACTGTTTGTAAAATATGATAACTGTTGAAATTTTTAAAAGAATCTACATTACTTTATGGATTATGAGTTTACCTTATCTACACTGACTAGCTGTAGATATAAATAGTTAAACCAGTCACCCTATTTAAGGGAGAGAAAGTGAAAGGGGAAATGTACAGCTGCTTCCGGTTCAAAACTCGTGTTGTTATCGTTCTTGGTGTCTGTGTTTATCTTGTTCTCTGTCTTTAATTGGTTCGAGTTTAGAAACTTGCCGCCAACTTAACGCATTTCAAGACGTTCTAAAGCTCAGGACGGAGATTTGTACGAAATTAGTTTTGACACCAACTCTTTCTAGATCTAGTGCAGACCTCAGCTCAGTTCATAATGTGGAACCGATTTTAGCGCTGGTACATAGTCAATGATTTTCGGACATTGAGAAGAAACTGTTTTGAATTAAAAAGTTCCAAAAAAGAAAAAGGTGAATCCTTTAAAACCAAAGAAAACTAAGTTTGGCTAATAATCTTCCTGCCCCTTATATAGTTGGCATAATGTTTAAACTTCGAAAAATTTACTGTTACATATATGACCTAAAAGAGCGCCCCTAAAAAAATTTTACACAGATTATCATAGCATTCGAAATGATCAATAAGCTGTCTAAAGCGAAGGAAACAACTTTGTTTTTATGAACGCCTCAATGTAGTTTTGACCTACATTTTGTGCATGTGGAGATTTTCATAAAATGGCGGCAAATCCATAAAAAAGCAAGCTTTTAGCGTATCCGGTGTATAAAATACGGAAGTATTGGTAAAATATGCATGTTTAAAGCCTTACAATACTTGTTTTGAACTTTTTTTTTAGCGCTGAAGAATCGCATTAAAAATCGTCTTGTTAGTTAGCAAGTTACTGCGAGTAACGAATGACTGGTTAACCCCATTTACTTATATGAACAGTAGTACTTGTTGAATAAAATATCGGTTAAAAAAAGGAGTGTGCATTCTTTTACAAATTTCAAATTTATGCCAATAGTGGATATGATTATTCCAGTCAGCAAGTCTGCTATCCTATCATCTTTTAGGTAACATTTTTGGTGTGAGTCTGTAAGTTTATGTGTGAGAGTTTCAAGCGTGTGTGATAACATGTGTGTGTGTGTGTCTGAGTTTACTAAATGAACTCCTTGAAAGAATTTCAAAACGTTCCAATCCTAAAGGATGTAAAACTGAAAGATTTCAGAAGACTGAGAGAGGGTCGTCTGCTCACACGAAGGGAAGTTATTTCGACTGTTTGACACAGCTTGTTGTGGGTCAGCAGGGGAAGATAAGCCGCCAGAAATCCTGACATTTTCTGTTTATTTTTCAGCAATAATTAGCGACGCAACGGTTCAGTAATCTCTCAGAGATCTTTTAAGTTGAACGTTTTGGTAAATTGTTATTAAAAGGGATTGAAGACAATTCTCATAAGGCAGTAGTTCGTTCATGAGGTCCTTCAATGATGAAAGATCTGTTAATTCTTTATCTCAGAATCACCTTTATTTAGTCTTCAAGACTTACATATTGGGTATCACGTACAGTATATAGAGTTGAGGGCAGGCCAAAGAGGATCAACAAGAAAGGGGCCCTCATACCTGAGAAAAAAAATCCATATTTCGACGGGTAAGCAAGTCCTCTCTTTTATAATATGACAGGCTTTTGGATAGGCCTATCAATATTTTTATTAAAGCTTTTGACAAGTGTAGGGATCTCCACAAAAATTCTTCCCTTGGAGCCTTCACATACCTAAATCCGGCCCTGGATTCAATTGTATATATATATATATATATATATATATATATATATATATATATATATATATATATATATATATATATATATATATATACATACAGTGCTTTTTGTGACGGTACGCACCGGTACGGCGAACCGGCACCTTTTTCAATGTGGGGAGAATATTATTACTTTTCTTGTATTTTAACGTTTATTATTAATTCATTAGTAGTTAAAAGATAGGCAATCCATCATTGAGTACCAGCACTGATTTTTTTTTTACAAAAAAGCACTGTATATTAGGGGTGCACCAGATAGTCGCTCCGGCTTCGGCTTCTGCCGAATATTCGGAATTTTTTCACTATTCGACGATAGTCGTTTCCGGTCGAATATCACTGCCGAATAGTAAACCGGAACCGGGTAGTAAAAACTACAGTGTAGTACCTATATTTCTATTAATATTGTTAGGCGCCTCCGCGCTAAATCTTTTCCCCGATAGGCCAAACGGAGGTAACACTTAAATATCGAAACAACACAGGCGAAAGGTAAACAATATAAAGGTAGTCGATGCTGATAAACGATGTCGAACAAAAAGTTTAATACTCAATGAAGGAAATTGTGGAATGTCGTTAAACTAAATCTCCACGTCAATAACAATATACCAATATACATCAAGTGGACATGATTCAGTAATGTCAGTTCTGAAATACATTAGCGCTTGTGTTTTAAATAAAAGAATTTGCTATTAAAACTATGACTATGCACCAAATATATATATATATAATACATGGGCGTAGCCACGGGGGGTTCTTGAGGTTCAACCCCCCCCCCCCGAAATGAAATTCCCCCCCCCCAGGAGGGGGGGATCGGTATTTAGTGACTGCTTTTTTGCTTTGATTTTGTTTATTTTAGGTGAGATTTTAATACTAAACTATCACTTGCCCCATCACAGCAAAGGAGGTTTTGAGTTTAAACCCCCTACCAGGGGATTTTGAGTTTAAAACCCCTGCCAAGGGGGTTTTGAGTTTAAAACCCCCTTCCAGGGGGGTTCGAGTTTAAAACCCCCTACCAGTGGGGTTCGAGTTTAAAACTCCCTACCAGGGGGGTTTGAGTTTAAAACCCCCTACCAGGGGTTTTCACATTTAAATTCCCCTCTTCTATAAAACAAAACAAAAAAAATGCAAACGACAATCCCCCAAATTTCACGAGCACAGTTAAGGAAGATTTTGATTTTTAAACTCCCTCCAAAATTTATGATAAACCCCCTCTTCAATATGAAAAAAGAAAATTACACACTCAAAATTCTATGAGCGTAGCCAAAGGGGCTTTGAGTTAACTCCCACCCCCTATTCAGTAGGGTTTGAAGCTAAAAAATACCTCTTAAATACCCGGTATAAAAAAAACGCAAATTACGCACTCAAATTGTTATGAGCATAGCTAAATGGGTTTTGACTCAGTTTTGAATTTAAACCCCCCTTCAGCGGGGTTTGAAGGTAAAAAATACCTCTTTAATATTAAAAAAACAAAGCAAATTATACACTCAACATGTTATGAGTATATTCAAAGGTGTTCTGAGTTTTAATTCCCCTCCAGTGGAGTTAAAGTGGAGTGAAGCTAAAAATTACATCTTCAATATAAAAAAAAAATACACACTCAGAAATCTATGAACGTTGCCAAAAGGAGTTTTGAGTTTAAACCCCCCTTCAGAGGGGTTTGATGTTAAAAATACCTCTTCAATATAAAAAAAAAAAAAGCAAATTACACACTAAAATTTTTTTCAGCGTAGCCAAGACAATTGGGGGTTTTGAGTTTAAATCCCTCTCCCACAGATGGCTTTTTAAAAGTTTAAAACCCCTCCAGATGGTTTTGAGTTTAAAATCCCCCTACAGAGCGTTTTGAGGTGGAAAACCTCCATCCTCAATATTATTCTAAAGCAAACTACAGTTACTAAATTCTATGACCGTAGCTAAATGGGTTTTGAATTTTAAAAAAAAGAACATAACCCCACAGATTTTTTAGTTTAAAACCCCCAACAGATGATTTTGATGATAAAACTTCCTTTCGATATAAAATCTAAAGCAAACTATAATCACTTAATTTCAAGAGCGTATTCAAGAGATGTTACATATTTTTTCCAGTGGCAGGGGCTCAATTAATAAAGTGCATTGAATAGTCATCTGCTGAAATTGAAAAACACTAAATGTGGCTCAACAAAGATGGCTAAGACAGATTTTACGAGTCAGTTATATAGATCGGGTCTGAATCAAGGAAATCCTATGCCGATCTGCGAGTCGACCCATTAGTAAGATTGTGACAGAGCGTCGCATGAGGTTTGTTCTCCGACAAAATGAATTACACATAAGAAGAGTTGCGATGACATCCTAGTACAACTTGGCGCCACACATTCATGGAGATCCTCGGAACAAGTGGAAGAGGCTTCAGACATTACCAGTGACAGATTTTTGTGGAAACAGCTTGACGGCAAATGCGCCGAACGGCGCGGGAGGGTCTATGTCAGTAAGAATAGCACATTAGGTTTTTGAAATAAAACTTTTTAATAGCTTGAAAATGCACTGTAGATACCTGAGAATATGCATTTTGTTGGCTTTCAATATCAGAAATAGTGTATGGCGGCGGGGCTCCGCCCCGCGCTGGGGGAGCTCCTAACGCTCCCCCCAGACCCTATTGCTGGCAATGGCGGGAAGTCTACAATTTTTCCACTAACTCCAGGAAGAACCTATTCTAGGGCACAATAAGCGTCTTCCGAAAGAATGATGGGTCAGAATGTAATAAAAATTATATACACACACACAGATACATACTTATAAATATATTTATTTCGCGGGGGGGGGAGAGAAAAAAATCCCCCCTCAAACCCCCTCCCCCGAAAAAAAATCCTGGCTACGCCTATGATATAATATATACACTGATCTCCTGCAAGCTTCTAAACAATCATTTGATACTTCCGTAAGCTACTAAACAATCATTTGATTCTCCTGCATGCTTCTATACAACATAGAATACTCATGCAATCATTTGATATTCCTGCAATCTTCCACAAAATCATTTCATATTCCTGAATGTTTACATACACCTGACATTAGTTGAGGGAGAGTATACATTTGACTGTTTATATGTATCTTTCGGAGGAAAAAAAAATACAAGCTAATTGGTCACACAGGGAAAACTTTGGTTGGCCCACAGCTTGCGACGTCTCAGGCCAGTGTGGAGGCCTTCTATAACGATTAGCACAGCCAATTAGTAATTCGATCGATAATATGACGCTTAGTGATGGGCAAAAGTTAACTAAAAAGTTGCTAACTTTTAGTTTAACTAAAAAAAATTAGTTAAGGCCAAAGTTTAATTAAAAAATAAAAGTTTAGTTAAAATCCTAGTTTAATTATTTTTTTTTAGTTACAAACTAAAAAGTTTAATTACAAATTTTACAAACTTTTTTAACATACATACCAATAAATATTTAGATCTATGTAATTTGGAGAATATATATAATGAATAATATAGAGAAGAATAAACAAGAGGGGGCACAGGTCACTAGAAAGCCTTTTGACCTTTACCCTATAATGGCCGCTATTCCCGCCTTTTCAAAAAAATACACGTGTTCATTATATTTCTAGCAAGTTTCACTGCTTGATAAATCCTGATTCTATAGATCTACATTTTTCAGCTTTTTATTAAACACCAGTGTGTTCCTGTATAGCTGCAGGCAAAGAATTTTGCTTTACTATAGATCTAAAAGAAATGTCGACTCTTTTTATTTTAAAACTTTTTACTAGATCTAGACTAGAGTTAGAGTCTAGTGACGTCTAGTCTATTAGTATTATTAGTTTAGTCTATTACTACTGAATACTTATAGGTTATACTACTATTAGATCTAGATCAATAGTCATAATAGTCTATATATTTAATTATTTTAGTCTCTTAGTAGATCTATTAAGTAGAGTCTAACTCTTAGTAGTCTTAGTCTTAAATCTAGATGTAAATTTAAAATTATAAGTCAATATTATAGATCTATTAATTGAAATCTATATTACTTTACTTTATTAGACTAGATCTATTAGATCTAGTATTAGTTTAGAGATTCTTGTCTATAACTATAATATGTAACTATTCTAGAATTAGAGTCTAGATTAGATTGATTAGATCTAATGATCTAGATATATCTAGATTACTTATTATACTAAGACCTAAGATACAAATAATAGTCGTCACTATACTATCTAGATCTAATACTAAATTAACTAAATCTAGACTAGATTCTACATCTACATCTATGATCTACTTCTATTATAATTATACTTATATCTACTATCTAGATCTATTAGATCAATATCTAGTATTATCTACTAGAGTATATAGATCTAAATCACTGGCGGATCCAGGGGGGGGCGGTAGGGGCGATCGCCCCCCCCCCACTCGGCCGACCCCCCCCCCGAAGGGGGGGCGGACGAACTTTAGTATAGGATTCACACAATTTGTATACGAATTTATTACTTATGTTAAAAATATATACTAATTATTTATATTTCAACCTATTTTTAGATTATTTCGCCCCCCCCTCTAGTATGTTGGCCGATTTGGTGGGGTCGGGAGGGGGCGATGGTATCAATCCCGCCCCCCCCCTTAACTTTCGAGTGGGGGGGCGGTCCAATTTATTGGTAGAAATCACAGCCTGCTAACAAAATCAATTAAATATCTATATCCTTGTAACTTGTTATTGATATTTTAACCAATCTTTATATTATGTCGTTCCCTGTTTGCCGATTGGTGGGGGGAGGGGACGAATACCTCTTCTGCCCTTCCCACCTAAACCCTTTGAGTGGGGGGGGGCGGTCCGTTTTTATTGAGAAATCATAGTTTGTGAACAAAATTAGTTGAATTAATATATAAATTTTATATTATGTCGCTCCCTTTCTGGTATTTTGGCCGATTCGGTGGGGTGAGGGGGGTGGCGATTGCATGTACTGCACTCCCCACTCTAGCCCTCTGAGTGCTGGGGGGGGCGGTCCTATTTTTGTGGAGAATCATAGTTTGTGAATAAAATTCGTTGAATATCTATATAATATAAACTACGTATTGATATGTGACCCATTGTAAATATGTCGTACCACACTCTAATCTCAAATTGTATCATTAGAAAATTTAAATGAAAAAGGGTTGTACCAGGTGGGAGGGGCGATACATGCAATCGCATTTCCCCCATCGGACAAATCAATACTTTTTCTTTTTGTATTATAGTTAAGAAATTACAAAATTAAAAAAATCTGTCACTAATATAATTTATATATACTATAAATTAAATTCTTATATCGAGTCGCCCCATACCTATTCTTTAATGCCAAATGCAATCTTTAGAAGAAATTAGTAAAGGAGCGAGGATTAATCGTTTTCACTCTACCGCCATTCCCATTTCCAGACAGAGTTTTTGTAATTTCACATGAAGTTATCATAAGTATTTTAAGAAAGACTTTGCATTGGAAAAGTTAGAATTCAAACGAAATTTTTCACTATAAGAGTCATGATTGAGATGAGTTCTAGACTCAAATAACATTTTCATAGTCGCCTTTTCCCAACCTTTACTCAATCTGATATTTTTCTAGCTAAATAAATTTGAGACTATAACTCACATATTATGCTAGAGTTTTCTTGAATACTATTTATCGAATAAGTTTTTTTTCGGCGGCGATCCTCAAAGCAAAAATCTAAATACGTGGGGTATCCTATCTTTTCAAGGAACAAATCGGTTTTATTTGCAATGTATTATGGGTCTATAAATTCAAATTAGAATATTTTTCAAGTACAACATTATTCGAAAGGTCGTTTTTTAATAGTATGAATAATGAGCTTCAGGTCAGGAGAATGCGTTTCTGCAGTGAAGAATGCAAGAAAACGCTTTTGGCGTCGGGGCTTCGCCCCGAACTCCATTTATGAGTAATGAGTTGTAGATGTCAGGAGAATACGTTTCTGCAGAGAAGAAAGCAAGAAAACGCTTTTGGCGTCGGGGCTTCGCCCCGAACTTCATTTATGGGTAATGAGTTGTAGATGTCAGGAGAATGCGTTTCTGCAATGAAGAATGCAAGAAAACGCTTTTGGCGTCGGGGCTTCGCCCCGAACTCCATTGTGAAGAATGAGCTGTACTTGTCAGGAGAATGCGTATCTGCAGTCAAAAAGCAAGAAAACGCTTATGGCGTCGGGCCGAACTCCATTGATGAATAATGAGCTGTACTTGTCAGGAGAATGCGTTTCTGCAGTGAAAAAAGCAAGAAAACGCTTATGGCGTCGGGGCTTCGCCCCGAACTTCACCAGAGAACCTTATAGCGCTGCCCCAGTTGTTTTGGTTTTCGCCGAAGGTTGAGAAATGCTGCTTTTTTTATTCTCATATTTATATATATATATATATATATATATATATATATATATATATATATATATATATATATATATATATGTGTGTGTGTGCGTGTGTGTGTGCGTGTGTGTGTGTGTGTGTGCGCGCGCGCGCGCTGTATGCACGTTTATGCGTAGGGTTAGGGTTTACTGGGCGTTAGGGTTAGGGTTTGGAAAAAAATCGCCCCCCCCACTCCAAAGTTCTGGATCCGCTAGTGATCTAAATACCCATACTTAGATCTAATTATAATCATAATTATAATAATCTAAAATCTCTAGATCTAGAGTTACTAAGATATCTTCTAGACTCTATCTAGATTTTAGATCTAATAGTAGTAGTAACTAGTAGGCCCTATTTCTTAGATTTTTTTTAGATTAAAATATTAATTATTTGATCTAGGTCTAGGTCTAGTAGCTAGATCTAATTCTAGATCCAGATTATATTTTTGATCATTTCGTTTGTAGAAGATATTAGATCCAGAATATTCTAGAATCTAAAGTTAGTTAGAGAGTCAACATGCAGTTTTATCATTACTTCTAAAAGGTAACTTTTAATACTTATATTAGAACTTCGACAATTACTTCTAATTTCTCTCTATAATAATATCATTCTAGTGATTCTATTAAGATCTATATCTATCCCATAAAGACATTTAAATCTTTTTTCATGTGCACAAACATTTTGCTAAAGAGATTGGTTTTGCTTTATACTTTATATTTTCATGTTTGGCTGTTTCGTCCTTAAAAAAGGTCAAAATAGTTAGTAAAAGTTTAACTAAAGTTTTTTAGTTTAGTTTAACTAATTTTATCAATTTGTGGTTAACTAAAAGTTTAATTACTTTTTTTTAGTTCAAACTTAGTTTTAGTTTAACTAAAAAAATTTAGTTTAGTTCCCATCACTAATGACGCTGAAGTCCATTTCTACAGGAGGAATGAATGTAAATGAATTGTATATGACGCTGAAGTCCATTTCTACAGGAGGAATGAATGTAAATGAATTGTATAATCAACAGTTTACGCTTCGCCTTTCAACTAAAGCATGAGAACTGACAGAGAGGGAAAGAGTGAAAGAGTAAGAAAGCAGGGCAGGCAAATAAACAAAATAAAATACATTCACATAGCAAAATTACAGTAGCTTTCCGTATGGCATCTTGGTCACAGTAGAGACCTAGAGCTAGGCTAGTAGACGAGTTCTGCTATGTTTGAAATTTGATCTAAGTTTAGCCATTTTTTTTTTCTCTAATTTTTTTTTTTAATCGTGTGGAAGGCCTCCATTTATTGGAGGCCGTAGGTAGCTGTATAGTTTGCCTATGTCCAAGGCCGGCCCTGTAGAAAGAAAGAGAGCTAAGAAGTAGAAGAACAAATTATTTGTTGTCCTATGTAAAGTCATGTCTATGATTGTATTTTACGGCTCTTAACTGTTGTCCGTTGTAAAGTCATGTCTATGATTGTATTTTACGGCTCTTAACTGTTGTCCGTTGTAAAGTCATGTATATGAATGTATTTTACGGCTCTTAACTGTTGTCCGTTGTAAAGTCATGTATATGAATGTATTTTACGGCTCTTAACTGTTGTCCGTTGTAAAGTCATGTTTAGGAATGTATTTTACGGCTCTTAACTGTTGTCCGTTGTAAAGTCATGTCTATGATTGTATTTTACGGCTCTTAACTGTTGTCCGTTGTAAAGTCATGTATATGATTGTATTTTACGGCTCTTAACTGTTGTCCGTTGTAAAGTCATGTTTATGAATGTATTTTACGGCTCTTAACTGTTGTCCGTTGTAAAGTCATGTATATGAATGTATTTTACGGCTCTTAACTGTTGTCCGTTGTAAAGTCATGTTTATGAATGTATTTTACGGCTCTTAACTGTTGTCCGTTGTAAAGTCATGTATATGAATGTATTTTACGGCTCTTAACTGTTGTCCGTTGTAAAGTCATGTATATGAATGTATTTTACGGCTCTTAACTCGTAACTAACATATTGTTCATGAGTAAGGCGCAATCAGGTAATGACCAACTCACACACACTCCATACATAAGTTTCAATCGAAAAGCACGTGAACACAGCCAATCATGATATTCACACACACAGAAAAACATATATAAAGTTTAATAGCGCCGATGAATATTCTAAGCGCAAGCTCCTTGACTGATTCAAGCACCACTTAGTATCTCACTAGCGGTGGACCAAAAGTACCAATATTTATCCTTTCGTTTCTTACTTGACACATAGAACAACTCAGCCATTTTCAAGATTAAAACCGCAAAGGTTAAATTTACCCAAAATGATTTTTATTCGAAATTTCGATCCATTTTTTTAAATAAAGCCGACATAGCAAAAAATGTGCACTTACTTATTAAAAATTCTACTTCCAGTTTGCTCTAACCCAGTGATGCTCAATCTAATTCGACCTGCGGGCCATTTTAACTTTCGACACGCGTGTCGCGGGCCACATCAACAAATAGGTAAAAAAAAAATGAAATCAAAATTCACTAAAACGATTTAGAACTATTGGATCTAGAAGTGACATTCATTTAATGGGATAGTTCAAGTTTATCACTTTTTTACGCATCTAAAAATGGCTTCATTTCTCTACTTAAAATGTGAGCAACATTTTAGTTAACTTTATCACCAACTTTTTTCTTATCTCTTTTTGGTAAATATTCCCATCGAGCCTCCAATCTCTTGGCGTAGTTTAACCATGGTGGTTTAACCAATCTTTTATACGCAGCTCAAACCAAGAAGGCCTTCATATTTGTTTTATATTGCCGCTGTATATGTTGTTGTTTCTGAAACAGTCAGACTTTCTTTACAAAACAATTATGTTGACTTATGTTCCACAAAAAGATCCATTCACTTTTTCTGGTAGACTCTACCTTCAGAGTTCCATTTCATAAACTCATAAACGAAGAAAAAAGATACATTTTCAACTTTCTTGCTACTTTTTGTGCCGACGTTTCGGCGGGCCGGATGGAACCACGTCGCGGGCCGGTTCTGGCCCGCGGGCCGTACTTTGGGCATCACTGCTCTAACCTAAAGGCCTAATTTTTAATTCACATATTTCCTCTTTCTTTTTAACCATGTATATCTCGAAATTAACCAAAGCAATTACTAAAACCAAATTAAGATTTTAGTGTCTAGATCGCTGAATATCTGTTTGAAGTCTTTAGCATCTGAATTGCTATTTTATTCCCACTATCTACTGTTACGAAGGAAAGTCTCTAATCTATAAGATTACATCGAGATGGACCATGGGCGTAGCCAGGATTTTTTTTTTTTTTTTGACATCTTTCAGGTGTTCCTTCAGAATTAAAGATTTTTACAGCCTAGCCCAAACCTCCCAAAAGAATACAGCGGGACATGACGGCGGATCCGGGACAATCTAGACGACAGTCAAGAGCGCTCACCAAACGATGTGCCAAATGAGTATAATGTATAACTGTGGGGGAGGAAGAGAGAAAAGTGATTCTAGAATTCACGGGCCAAAAGTAGGAGTGAGGAGGGGAGGGGGGATTATAAGGTGGGCTGTTCCAATTAGACACAACAGATTTACAGACCAACAGTATATTTGAAAAGCGACAAAATGCGGACTGTTTCATTGGAGATGGAAAAAAAAAAAGATAGGGGTTCTTGCTAGGAAACTGTGTGTTATATCAGAAAGATGCAAATGATGGAATTTTTAAAAAAGTGGTAAATATAACAAGTTCTATTGAAAGTGGAAAAGAAAAGAAAAGAGAAAAGTTACTGGAAATAAATTAACGGGCTAGTGTTGAATGCTAGTATATATATCTATAAATATACACAGGCGCATAACTACACTGACCGACCCTACGGTACTATTATGGTTTCCGTATTGTAGCCCCCACCCCCTTTCTCTCTCTGCTTTTCCCTAGCCATTACGAATTAGGGGGGTCAAGCACGTTGGCGTGACCACTGGAGTGCTCTCCCTTGGATGGCTTGAGTCAGTAGTCGTGCTTATCAATATCTACGAACTCAAGACAATGGAAATAGGAAGATCGCATGAATGAATAACTACACCAGGGGTCGCTGAGATCAGCACACAAAAAAAGAAAATGAACTCTATAGATCTTTGACATTGTCTCTCAAAACCAAACAGTTTAGTGTTCCCTTTGCTTCACTTCGTGTGCATTGTTTCAGGAATTCAAATCTACTGTCAAAATGTTGTCTGTCCTTCTTTCTTTTAATCTTCTTTTAGCTATTCTATCTTTTTTTCTTTCACTTTCTTTATTCTTTCTTCACCTCTCTCTCTCTCTCTCTCTCTCTCTCTCTCTCTCTCTCGTGTCGGCTTTATTTTTCATTTTTTCTTTCATTTTTTTTTCTTTTTTTCTTTCTGTGTTTCAATATTTGTTCCAGACATTTTTTCTTTTTTGTATTCTTTCTTTCAAACTCTCAATCTTCTCTTTCTCTTTCTTTCTTTCTTTCCCTATTTTCCCCCTCGCTTAGTTCTTTTTTTTTTTCTTCCTTTTACACACACGGATGATGTGTCAAAGTAACACACTACTCAATGTGTAGCACAGTAATTACTCTCAGGTAAAAAATTAAGACTCCATCTGTTCTGTTCAGGGCATTACACACACACACACACATTCTTGGTATCTGCAAGTTCTTTTATTAATTGAGTTTCTTTTTTTTTTTCTTTTATTTTGAACACCATAACAACGCTGACCTCCACCCGGGGACACTTCAGTTATCAACCAGCCATGACTGGGTCTATACAAGCTCTTGGAGCGGATTGAGAGACGGCTGAAATAAGAAAGACTCATGTATTAGCGTGCGTGTGTGTGTGTGTGTTCAAACCGCTGCTATGGTCTCTCCGCGACATTTTTGCGACAACAAAATACGACATATGTTTGACATGGCATTGTAGAAGCTGATGTCCGTCCTAAAAAACGGCCACTACAGAGGTCATGAATTATGGATAGGAGGGAGGAGAGGGGTTATCTACTTGTTTGGACAAAGTGGTGGGGTGACATATTGTTTAAAAAAGTGGATGGGATCAAAAGATATCAATAAGTTGTTCAGTATCAGTGTGTCAGTGTTTATGTTGAGGAGATGTCAGTGTCTGTGTTGTGGAGATGTCAGTGTCTGTGTTGAGGAGATGTCAGTGTCTGTGTTGTGGAGATGTCAGTGTCTGTGTTGAGGAGATGTCAGTGTCTGTGTTGAGGAGATGTCAGTGTCTGAGTTGAGGAGATGTCAGTGTCTGAGTTGAGGAGATGTCAGTGTCCGTGTTGTGCAGGATTTAAACAAGAGATAAAACAATGATTTGGAACCGGGGTGACCTAAATTCCACGTGTACTATTTTGTTAAAACGATCGAATTAAGGGCATATAGATTCACAAACTGACCATTTCCGACCTGGAAAAATAGAAAAAATTTAGAGATTTGGGTTGTTGTGTGCAAATGTTCTTATTTTATCAATTAAAACAACCATCTGATGGTCGTGCCGTATATGCGCTGGGCTGTCGTTCGGTCGTCTCGGATTCATACCCATCCCACTGCGTCCCCCGTCTTCATTGATGTTTGGGCATGGTCTTTAGTTCTGAAGGAACATCCGAAACAAGTCAAAACTTTTACAAACATCTCTGTTCATGATTAGACCTAATTAAATGTGAAAGTTATCCAATAAGTTTTTTTTTCAGCGATCAAAGCAAAACTATTTGAATAACCTTCAAGAAAACTTGGTACGAAACTTGGGACTCACAATGGACGCCTGGTCTCATGATAGGCACTCTGTACTGTCGTCTCAGTGGTCCCAGGTTCGACTTCGAACAATATCTGCCGCCTTCCCCCGTCGTCCTGTGGGAGGTTTGGGCTAGAATGCACTGATCTTCAATTCTGAAGGACAATCCGAAAAACAAACTCACCCTTTCCCCTGTCTTCACTGAATGTCGTAAACTACTCAAACGGGTCCCTATTGGTTTTGAGCATTACATTCAATTTAGATCTATTTTTTTTTAAATGTTCCTTTCAACGACATTCTGCAAACCTAGAAGTCAACTAACGACAAGAGTACCACATTATACCTTATAGAAGTGGTTCCCAAACTGTGTTTCTCGGAAGCCTAGTGTTCCACGAAGCCTCAAAAGGGGTTCCACGAACTACTGGACTAATTAAGCAGTAAGCCACCACGTGAATTAACCTCTCTAAAAATTTTTTCCCCTAAAAGTTTTCTGCCAGTGTTACGTTAAAAACAAGTTTGTGAAACACTGATCTAGAGTATATATTATGTTAGAGCTTTCATCGCTGTACTGGGTGCCTTGAAATATAGATTTTCTTTTGGTTCATTATACCGAAAAATAAAAATCTGTAGGAAAAATTGTATAAGTAATTTATTTTATATTATATTTAAAAAATAAACACAGACCTATATATATATGAAGAGACTGGACAAGGCTTAAATATTATAAATCTAAAATGATCAGCACTTTGGATCGGGAACTAAAAAAAGAAAGCTCTTACTCTTCCAGCTGTCTATTTCTAATTCGAGCCTCTACTAGTGTTGAATTATCGACTAAGCTAATAAAAATCCCTTGATTTGTGTAGTGTTTTATTCGCGCTACGGGACCTACATGTGGGAGTACACTCAGGACCGGACTAAGACTTGATAAGGCCCTAAGCTATTTAAGATATTGGGCCCCTTGCAATCAACATTATGCAATTTATTCCATTGCTTTTTCTTTAAAAAATATTTTGCCCCCCCCCCCCCTTTGACAAGTGAGGCCCTAGACTTATGTTGCTTATAGCTAAACCCAGGGTTGAGTATACTGATCATTTATGTTTTATGATTTAAAATAAAATCTAGATTTAACAACTAGAAGCGATTTTGAAATTTCAACCATACAATTTCACAATTTGCCCGCTAGTTTCTAAAGAAGTAATAGAATGACTGCAAAACAAAATGATTCCTTCTTTTTGATATTACATCGGGAATAAGTCATTGAGTTGTCCGAAGATTCTTAAAACTGAGGATCATAATTTTCTTTTCACATAATTTTTTTTTTCAGCCTCGATGTAGATAGCTTCCTAAAAATGAGCCAATCAATATAGCCGCTTTGGCAATATCTACATCTATGTTTCAGACTTTGAGAAACAATTAGCTTAATGAGTTGATTTCATTTGATCCAATGATACGTCTTAGCAGACGTGGGGAGTATGCATAGAAACAATATTACATAACTGTTAAGATTTTAATTAGGCCAAAAGTTTCCGCAATACGAGCAAAATGGCGGAACCCCTGAAACGATAATTATTATAATTAATTGCTTTTATTTCAAGCCAGCCTGATAGCAAACTATGAGAGACAAGGGAGCTCACTGATAACTCACTGCCGCCAATTTCGCTCACAGGAGGGGGAAACAAGGTTTGCGATTGGACGCTGACATTGTTCACGTGACCCCGCTCCCTTCAAAGGATCAATACAAAAGGCGGAGCCTAGCTCGGTGTCAATAAGAGGGAGGCGCCCTAGAGAATGGCTGCCCAAAGAAAATCGGTGTACCTAAGGAGATCAAACATTAAGACACAAGATCACAAACGCACAAAGGATCTTAAGTTTGAAAGGGGGGGGGGGCTGAGTAAAGAAGAAAACTCTTGCTCTTTAGGGCCACCTATGACATCCTTATTAAATGATGGACATTGATCTAAATAATAGACCAAAACCACTGCTAATATTTCTAAATGACTTACTAATACCTTTTTAGCGGCCCCCGTAAGGGGAAAAAGCCGCTATTAGGTTTGTGCAAAATGTCCGTCTGTCCGTCTGTCCGTCTGTCCGTCTGTCACACTCAGATCTCGAAAACTAGAAGAGATATGAAAAATATTATTTCATCATTAAATCCGGCTTGAAAAGTTTAGGTGCAACGGTTACTTTTGGTTTTCTAAAAGCAAACCGTTTAATTTATAAAATTAATTATGCAAGCGATTTTTTCATAAAAATACACCAATTCTAAAACAATTACGTAAATGTAAGGGAGGCAATGTTACAATATGCTAACAAAGATGGACAATTTTTGTGTATTTTCAGTATCACTAAGTCAAATATATTTTTAAAATGTACAGGAAATGTTTACAACAAATACAAATAATAGTTAAAGACGTTTTTTCTGGTCAACTAGCTGCTAAAATTAAAAGAAAACATTTCTGTTTGTTTATAAAGGCTAATAATGCACTTTGTATGTAAATATCACGCACATTTTTTTAAATGGACTTTTTATGCAGCGATTTTCGTGCAGTAGCGTAACGTCGCAACATGATCAGGTGCTAAACCAATTCCTTAAACTTTTTTTAAAAATCAGATTTTATTTATTTTTTGTTTAGTGCCCCCATCCGAATAAAAGAAGCTTATTTTTGTGCGTTTTGTCTGTTGGTCGGTCTGTCCGTCACGATTAGATTTAAAAAACTAGAACTCTAAAAGCTATTGAAAATCTGATTTACCCTTTAATGTTCCTCCCATAACATCTCAATAGTTTTAAGTATCTAAAATTGATTGTTCCGGATTTTTTTGTGCAAAACTAATCAACGCCAACAAATGTTTGTTTGCTCTTCTAACTTATATTACATTCAATTTCCATGCTTAAACGTTGCAAAAACACATTATCAATAATATTTTGTTCCGTTTTTTATGTAAATAGCATATTAATGCTAAAGCATAATCTCTATACTGACTTATATTTCATTAAGTGTAAAAATGTTCCGGATATTGTTTTATAAAACATGAATTATGCCTAATGATTGTTTGAAATCGCATAAGGCTTTTAAAAAAAGTAATTTACTAGAATTGATTACTGAAAATTACTTTTTAGACATTTAATTTTCTTGTAAAACATAACATAGAAGTTTTGTAATCGATAAAGAAAGTTCCGGATTTTGTTTCTTACAAATCGTCGCCAGAAATTTCCGAATTTATTTAAAAATCTACTAACGCCAAATAATTGTTTGAACTCCCTCTTCTAATTAATAAACAAATAATCTTCTCATTTACGAAATAATGTTTTTACGGATTTTTATGAAAAATATTTTAACTCACTACTCTCTTACAGTACATTTAACTTTCTACCTAAAACATTAAAAAATCTAATTAACGTTAATATTATGTTCCGATTTTTAAGGAAAACAGAATCCAAACACCAAAGTAAGGTATGAAAATCTCTCCACGTGGCTGTAGTACATCTAATTTTTATACGAGACCATCCAAAAAATTTAATTAACGGTATTACATTTATCTCTTTTTCTTTTACTATTTATACAAACATCCGGAGCAATCTATTATATAAACTTTTCAATTGTGTTCATACCTAAAAATTATTGCGATGTTTTGAAACGTAAAATAAAGGTTAATCAATTTTTAATAACTTTTAGTTGTTTTTTTTATATCAAGATAACGGACAGACCGACTGACAGACAAAACGCAAAAACAATGCGGCTTTGATCCTTTTTAAATAATATCTATTAGAACTCAGTGCACCAATGTCTATGAACCCTCGTTAAATATCTCGTGTAAATAAAGACATTTTTTTTTATGGTACCGGCACTAGCCTATTGTGAGGTAATGGAATTTTTTTTCTTTGACGTCATATGAATGGACTCTTTAAATGTAATGTTAAAAGAACGCACTCGGTGCACCAATGTCTATTAACCCTCGAAAAAATTGCTTGTATTAATGAAAACATATTTTAGTCTAACTAAGCCGTGTGACGTAGTGTTTTTTTTTTTCCTTTGACGTCACATGGAATGAATTCTTTAAATGAAATGCTAAAAGAACGCACTCGGTGCACCAATGTCTATGAACACTCGAGAAATGGCTCGTGTTGATAAAGGTGATTTTTAGTCTAGCTAGGCCTTGTGACGTAGTGTTTTTTTTTCCTTTGACGTCATATGGAATGAATTCTTTAAATGAAATGCTAAAAGAACGCACTCAGTGCACCAATGTCTATGAACACTCGATAAAAGGCTCGTAATGATGAAGGCGATTTTTATTCTAGCTAGGCCGTGTGACGTAGTGTTTTTTTTTCCTTTGACGTCATATGGAATGAATTCTTTAAATGAAATGCTTAAAGAACGCACTCGGTGCACCAAAGTCTATGAACACTCGATAAATGGCTCTTATAGATGAAGGCGATTTTTAGTCTAGCTAGGCCGTGTGACGTAGTGTTTTTTTTTCCCTCTGACGTTATATGGAATTAATTCTTCAAATGAAATGAAAAAAGAACTCGGTATAGTAATGTTTATTAAGCCTCGTTATGTGACTCGCGTTTAAAAAAGGAATGATATCTTGATTTAGATCTAATCTAGATTTTTTAAACTAGATCTAGATTTTTATTAGATCTGGATTTATATTCTAATTAAAATTATTTTAGAGACTAGATCTAGAATTTCTAGATCTAGTTTAGACTAAAATAGACTAGATTAAGATGTAGAATTTCAATTTCTAAACTTAAAGTGTAAAAAAAAAGTGTAGATTTTCATTTCCAAACGTTTTGATCAATATTGTAATGTTTTAATATACTAAAACTAATCTACTATTTTTTTTATTAAATTTAAATTTAAATTTACGGCAAATGAATCTTTGAAACATTATTACTTTTGACCATCGGATGGCTGCCTGGTCGTGCGGTTTGCGCGCTGGACTGTCGTTCAGATTTATGGATGGCCCAGGGTTCAAACCCTGCCCGCTCCCATCCCCCGTCGTCCTGCGGGAGGTTTGGACTAGGAAGTAATTATCTTCAACTCTGAAGGAACATCCGAAACGTGTAAAACATTTTACATCAAAATTAAATCACCTCTTGAATATTATTTGCGAATATGCAGATCCGACAGGGATCCGACTTCGACGGGGGCCGCCTCTGAGTTTGTGTAACACAAACTCTCTTTGTAATCTTGTTAAATCCTAAATTTGAGATCACTGAATATAATTTATTTTTGGCACAGCCGCACATCCTTGTGTAAATAGCCTTTGTTGGGAGGCCTGAACTCTTTTGTGGTGTATAGGTTTTAATCTATTATTATTATTTAGATATTTATTATGTTGCCACTACTTTATTTGTATTACAAAATGTAATTTTCATTATTACAATATATGCCATTCTGTTGTTTCATTCTTAGGGCTTAATCTCCGCAGAACGGTTTTAAATATTTCTTGAATTTTTTTGATTTCTTTTAAATTTGTTATGCAGAGTTCTACTGTTGGCGCCCCCACCCAAACAAAAAAAAAAAAAACAGATCTCGTTCGCTGCCTTAGCCAGCTCAGGCTTGGGAGTGTCCCGCTTTGGGGGTTTGGGTCGGAGCCCCGCAGCCACGCGTTTTCCTTAATTCTGCATCATCCTGTCGTCTACAACAGAATTTTTAATCACAGTAGATGCTTTCATAACAAAATGTTTTTACTAAAAATGGGATAGACGGGACAGTGTGCATGTCAAATTAAGTCTATTAAAGAAGGAGGCACTAGTCATTACTATAATGTTTCAAATAGATATAACGCACGAACGTCTATAATGGACGTGATTGCTGTAAGATCGTCTTCGTGTTAAATAAGACGTCTTGTCCAGTCGTCATTTTAAAGTATTCATAAAAGTTGTGAGAATCCTACCGTTCTGGCATAGAAAGTCGAAAGTTTTTAGTCGGTATATTTTGAACGCCTTACGGTAGACATCTTTAAAGATCATATTTAGAAAGAAGATGAATCCATCAAAACAACGCCCATTGCTTATAACATTTTAATTTTTGGAAGTATTGTCTTTTTATTTAGTTAATATTCAAACCTTGATTTAGAGCTAAATGAAAATGCCCCCTTTTTTTTTTCGTCCCTTGAAAAGTAAATTGACCGGCTTCGTGCCCACACCTAGGTTGTCAGGACCCTTACTCCCTTCCTTTGGCAGGACCTTGAGCCTCCATAGGTGAGCAGAAGGGCCGACCCTAAACATAGCGGGGCCCAATGCGAAACGTTTTGCGCGGGGCCCAGTTTGGGTAAGAATTAAGATTTTGTATTAGAAAATAAATTCGTCTTTGCATTTTATTCATTCAGGAGATTTCCAGGCGCTCCTGGTAAATCAGGAGGCCGCGGGAAATCTGTTATAAGTTATAAATTGGTTTAAGTTTATAATTTAAGCATATAATTACTGCAGGGCCTATGAAAGTGCGGGGCCCACTGCTGTCGCATAATTTGCAGTTGCCTAAGGTGAGCCCTGAAGAGAAGCCCCGTTAGTTTGAGAAATTCTTCTTTAGTGTTTGATTTCCATCAGATGTTGAAACGAACAACGAAATTTAGTTCCTTATTTAGTTATAGGGTTTATTATTTAAACGACACTCTTTCATTACTTATTATCAACATGTATGCATTTTACATGCCGCAATTTGAAGTGTCGTTGAGTGCTAAGACATTTTTTTCCCTTTTTATCAAGACATGACACTGGGTTTAGAAATTGAAGATCTCGGAGTCTTGAACTAGACTCACGTTCTTTAAACCTAATGTTTAATATGTATTCGTCGTAAGTGGAATATATCTGGCATGGGCGTAGCCAGGATTTTTTTTCGGGGGGGGGGGGAATTTTTTCTCCCCCCCCCCCGCCCCCCCCCCCTCGCGAAAAAAAATATATGTATGTGTGTGTGTTCATAATCTTTATTACATTCTGACCCTTCATTCTTTTGGAACACGTTTATTGTGCCCTAGAATAGGTTCTTCCTGGAGTTAGTGAAAAAATTGTTGACTCCCCTTCATTGCCAGCAAGGGGCTCTGGGGAGCTCTAGGAGCTCACCCTAACGCGGGGCGGAGCTCCGCCGCCAAGCACTATTTCTGGCATAGATTGTCAACAAAATGCATATTCTGAGGTATCTACAGTGCATTTTCCTGCTATTAAAAAGTCTTATTTCAAAAATGTATGTGCTATTTTACTGACTAAGACCCTGCCGCGCCGTTCGGCGCATTTGCCGTCAAGCTGTTTCCACAAAAATCTGTCACTGGTAATTTCTGAAGCCTCTTTCCACCTGCTCTCAGGACCTCCATGAATGTGTGGCGCCAAGTTGTACTAGGATGTCATGGCAACTCTTATTTTGTCGGAGAACATGTCCCGCAAACCTCATGCGACGCTCTGTCACAATTTTACTAAGGGGTCGATTCCCAGTTCGGCATAGGATTTCCTTGATTTAGACCAGATCTCAATAACTAACTCCTAAAATCTGTCTTAGCCATCTTTGTTGAGCCACATTTAGTGTTTTTCAATTTCGGCAGATGACTATTCACTGCACTTTATTAATGGAGCCCCGCAACTGGTAGAAATGTAACCTCTCTTGGATACGCTCTTGGAATTGGGTGAATGTGGTTTGCATTAGATTTTATATCGAAAAGTAAAGTCTTATCGTCAAAATCATCTGTTAGAGGTTTTAAACTAAAAATCTCAGGACTTCGTTGTAGTTTTTTTAATTCAAAACCCCAATTTAGCTACGATTATAGAATTTGGTAACTGTAGTTTGCTTTAGAGTAATATTGAAGATAGAGGTTTTCCACCTCAAAACGCTCTGTAGGGGGATTTTAAACTCAAAACCATCTGGAGGCAAGGAGTTTAAACTCAAAACCCCCAATTCGCTTGGCTACGCTCAAATAATTTTAGTGTGTAATTTGCTTTTTTTTATATTGAAGAGGTATTTTTTAGCATCAAACCCTTGTGAAGGGGGATATGAACTCAAAACCCCTTTTGGCAACGCTCATAGCATTTTGAGTGCGTAATTTTCTTTTTTTTTTTTACATTGATGATGTATTTTTTAACTTCAAACCCCGCTGGCGGGGGTTTTAAACTCAAAACCCATATGGCTACGCTCTTAGATTTTAGAGTGTGTAATTTGCTTTTTTTATTTTTTTTATTGAAGATGTATTTTTAGCTTCAAACTCCACTGGAGGGGAGTTTAAACTTAAAACTGAGTCAAAACCCATTTAGCTACGCTCATAACATTTTGAGTGCATAATTTGCTTTTTTTTCCATATTGAAGAGGGGGTCTATCGTAAATTTTGGAGGGGTTTTAAAATCAAAATCTTCCTTAACTGTGCACTTGGAATTTGGGGATTATCGTTTGCATTTTTTGTGTGTTTTGTTTTATAGAAGAGGGGGATTTAACTGCAAAAACCCCTGGTAGGGGGGTTTCAAACTCAAAACCCCCTGGTAGGGGGTTTTAAACTCAAAACCCCCTGTTAGGGGTTTTAAACTCAAAACCCCCTGGTAGGGGTTTTAAACTCTAAACCCCTGGTAGTGGTTTTAAACTCAAAATCCCTTTAGCTGTGCTGGGGCAAGTGATGGTTTAGTATTAAAATCTCACCTAAAATTAACAAAATCAAAGCAAAAAAACATGTAACTAAAGTCAGTCTTCCCCCCCCCCCCCCCCGTGGTAGAGGGTTTCAAACTCAAAACCCCATAGTAGGGGTTTTAAACTCAAAACCCCTTTGGCTGCGCTGGGGCAAGTGATGGTTTAGTATTAAAATCTTACCTAAAATAAAGAAAATCAAATCAAAAAATCAGTCACTAAAGTCCGTCTCCCCTCCCCCCTCGGGGGGGATTTCATTTCGGGGGGGGGGGGGGGTTTGAACCCCCAAACCCCCCCCCCCCCTCCCCTGGCTACGCCCATGATATCTGGGAAAAGAATCATTATTCTAAAATTTCTAGCGAGATGCGATGTAAGTAATAGCTGGGGAAAGTTCTTCATACATTTCGCTTTTTTTGGTTACATTTTCTCGAGGAGGACGGTACATCTAGATCTAAATATATTTTGTACGAACTGGCTGAAAAGTCATCTGTCAAAATTGAGAAGAGACTAAATGTGACAACAAAAATGGCTGAGATGGATTTTGGGAGTTACACAGATCGGGTCTCAAACAAGGAAATCTTATGCCGAACTGGAAGTCGAATACTTAGTGAGATTGTGACAGAGCGTCGCATGAGGTTTGCGGGACATGTTCTAAGATAAAATGAACTACGCATACCAAGAGTTGCGATGACATGGAGACCAATACGAGGAAAGCGCAAACAGGGACGTCCTCGTATAACTTGGCGTCACACCTTCATGGAGGACCTCAGTACAGTGGACACCAGTTGGGAGGAGGCTTCAGACATTGCCAATGACAGATCTTTATGAACACAACTTGCTGCCCAATGCGCCGAACGGCGCGGGAGGACCTAAGTCTAAGTCTAAAGGCTGAAAAGACTACAAAGTGCGCTCAAATTGTTTTGTAACATTCTAGATTTAATAGTTTCCTACTTTAGGGGATTTCACAAAGGGGGTAAAATAAAAGGGGGTCTTTTTTTTTAATTTCGTTCCTTAGCTTCTGGATTTTGGGACATTTCATCTCGTCCTGTTTCCCCGGACGCACTGAGACATTTCATGCAAGCGTGTTTACCCGGACGTATGGAACACTTAGACATTTCATGTAGTCTTGTTTCACTGGACTGATTTTAATGATTCATCTTCAAAAATGTATGCTTTTTACATCCGAGTGGGACTTTTCTGTAAACATCAAATGCATTCAGATATTTATAGAAGCTGTATCTGTAGAAAAGCTGGTAGAGACTTGCCAACTTTGAGCTATTTCTCATTTAGTAGAAAATAGAGACATGCCAACTTTGAGCTATTTCTCTTTTAGTAGAGAATAGAGACATGCCAACTGTGAGCTATTTCTCTTTTAGTAGACTATAGAGACATGTCAACTTTGAGCTATTTCTCAATTAGCAGAGAGTGGGAGACTTGCTAACTTTGAACTTTTTCTTTTTTGAACAGAGAAACTTCAACACGTAGATCTTTCTCTTCTAGTAGAGAGTAGAAGCTTTTATTGTAGAAGAGAATAGAGATAAATTTTTTTCTCCTTTTATTCCAGTAGGGAATAGAGACAACTTTGGACATGGAGATCTTTTAAAACTACACAAAAATGTCGTCAAATTTTTTTTAAAAGTTGAAACAAGGTGTTGTTTTGTAAAGTAGTTATAAGAAATAAAGTTGTTTTTTTTTCAACCCTAACCTATGTAACATAGGCCTATACTTCAATGTTTAGATCTAGATCTAGTAATTGAACATCGAAAATAAGAGCACTCTCGTCTCATAATTATTATTTTTCCAATTTTTAGATACATAATCTAGAAAGATCCAGGAAGGCCTAATCAATCTAGTTAAATGTAAATAAGATGATTAAAATCAACAGACGTAAATAATTTTGATCTAGGATTTTCGAAACATCTCAATGAAAAGTAATATGAAAATGGCTTTATTTTATTCATTTGCTTGAATATATAGTTCTGTGACTAATAACCCATTCTATTAAAAATTCCGAAAAATGGTATTGCAATAAACTAAAGATCGTTACTTTTCTAAGACAGAAAATATCAATTTTCTTAGATTCGGGGCAACTTCCTTTACAGCTTGAACAATCTATATATATTTAGGTCAGTGCTCTTATCATAATCGGATAAGAATTTGTTTCCGATTTCCAGTTTAGATATATATATATATAGGCCTATATATGTATATGGTTGAGACTTGCCAACAAGTGGAACTACTTTTCAAAGTACTATTCTTTTATGTTTCGGGAACTTAGAGGCCTCAAGTGCTGCGTTTTTTTTTAAACTTAACAAATTACAACACGCTAACTCAACTGAAATAGGACCTGCAATTATTCTTGATCAAATATTAATCATTTCCTAAACTCTACCAAGAAGTCATAATTTATTAGCTGTGACCAAGCATGCTATTCTTTATTGTATTCGTTTTTCATCTCCAATGTTTAGTAGCTTAGATGTTCCGATCAAACCAGTTTGGTTGATTGCTGTAATGTTATTGAGACCTAGCTAGCCATGACCAGTCGCCGGTATACATAATACAGAGTGTCGTCTCAAGCATGAATGACTTGTAATGGTTTCGGCTACAATTTGGTCCACGACCAGCACACAGTCAGCTGAAAAGGGAGGGGTAAAAGTTACCAGAACATCATTAAAAAATAAGAAAAAGTAGGAAAGAGCCAACATTTTTTCTTTTTTTTTTCATCTAATTATTATCAAAAATTATCACTATGATAAGATTTTTTTTTTACTTTATTGTTTCGCTTTGA
This sequence comes from Biomphalaria glabrata, assembly GCF_947242115.1. Taxonomy (NCBI): domain Eukaryota; kingdom Metazoa; phylum Mollusca; class Gastropoda; family Planorbidae; genus Biomphalaria; species Biomphalaria glabrata. Next base: position 35,802,519 of record NC_074711.1, on the reverse strand, counting down.
TTACAAAACATCACACAGAAGACAACACACTTCAGTCATAGAAACTAAAAATGTAGTCGACCTGACTCATGCATATAAATTAAGTTTTCTCTACCCCCCCTCCTTTTGTCATCTAAGTTAGTGATGCCTAAATTTCGGCTAGCGGGCCATATCCAGCCTTTGACACAATACTCTAATCGACCCTTTGAAACTTTTCTATCCACAGTTCAGAAAATCGGCATCATTACAAAATGAAAACAAAGTTGATAATGTTGGTCATGAATGACAAAAAAATGTTCCTCGGCTTTGTGGTGTCAACACAGAAGGTCAAAGAAATATGCTTATAATTTAAAATAGTCATTTTGTCGTCGCTAAAGTGTGCGAATATTTTGTTTTTTTTTAAATAGGAAACCTCAGAATTGGCGCTATTCAATTTTAGCTTTATCATCATAGGAATCCTTGGGCCTTAGGCCTCTTTTCTTTGCCTCTTTTTTTTTTTGGGCTTTATATGCCTCTTGTATGGGCCCTCCTGCCTCTTTTGTGGACTTTTTTTTTTGATATAGGTTTTTATTTGTAAGTTCTCATAATTCACAATTATTAAATCACAAACAATGGAAAAGTAATTAACCTAAAAATATAATAATAATAATAGAAATAATATTTAATATCAAAGACATACTACCTAACTAATGAAACCACTTTTTTTTCTTTTTTTTTTAATTAAAGTCTTTATATAGACTTTACAAAAATATAGTTTATTCAGTATCGTTTTTAATGCGAATGTTTTATTTTTTTGTTTTGTTTTTTTTAAAGGAAACCTCAGAATTAGCTCTATTCAGTTTTAGCTTTATCATCATAGGAATCCTTGGGCCTTAGGCCTCTTTTCTTTGCCTCTTTTTTTGGGCTTTATGTGCCTCTTTTATGGGCCATCTTGCCTCTTTTGTGGGCTTTTTTTTTTTTTTAATATGTTTTTATTTGTAAGTTATCATAATTCACAAGTATTAAATCATAAACAATTGAAAAGTGATTAACCTAAAAATATAATAATAGTAATAGAAATATTATTTAATATCAAAGACATACTACCTAACCAATGAACCCCCTAAAGACAGAAAAATGATACAAGTATCCTCTACTCCAGAACAATCAACACAATATCAGATATCCCTGACCCCCAACACCCTATTTCTGGAAAACTACATGAGCATCGTACAGGTATATGAAAATCAAACTAGATAATTCTCTACCCTAAAGTCCATTATTTTTCTAAATGTTAATTCCAAGTGATTAGGATCAAACACCTTATTATTATGTAGACATTTGAGCCAGCTAGCCCAAACAAGATTCCTGTATTCGGAAACAATAATCAAGTTAAAGTTATGTATCATTTTATTTTTTAGTTTTGGCAGCTTGTTTAAAATAATAGACAAGTTAACATTTACATAATTGCCACAGTTTGCTTCCAATAGGTCCATTACAGTACTTCTAACTTGAAGGAATAATGGACATTCCAAATACATATGTTTCTCATTATCAGCATTTTCAAGGTGGCATAATATACATTCACGGTCATTTGCCCGTCTTCTAACCATAGGGGTCATCCCAAAGATAAGTCTATAACTTATCTCTCTAGCTTCTGGTGGGATATGTTTGCTGTGTAGGTTTATGAATGTGTCCTTGAATTCTGTCACCCCAAGAACTCTCCCCCACTTAATCCTATTCACTAGGCTTTCATGTAACAGCTTTTTAAGTGTTGTGTATGATTCCTTGGTTTTGTTGTGTATTAAATGTTCATTACCAGGTAAAATTCTTGAAATAGATCTGTAAAATGGATGAGTGACTGTACCAAAATAGTGAGGAGTATCATTGTGTATTTGGAAGAAGACTACTTAATCTTAAACCATAATAGTAAATTGACAAGGGAAAGTTTGTTGGGTTCCTAACTAATGAGACCACTTTATTTTTCTTTTTTTTTAAATTAAGTCTTTATATAGACTTTACAAAAATATAGTTTCTTCAGTATCGTTTTTAATGCGAATGTTATTTTCTTCTCTCTTACAAGAGTACTTGCAGAAAATACCATTTAATAATTTGGAAAGTAAAACAGCAAATTCTTGGATTTGTATTAGGTATTAATGACGTCGCATATTATGCTAGATAGTCCAATAAATAAGTAATAATTTTATAGCTTGAACTCGAAAATTAGAAACCTTTCTAAGAAATTTTCAACTACCGTAATTAATGTTGCGCATCAAAAGCACAAAGTGTTGGACTAAGTAAATCTTGTTATGCTCCTTCGAGCTGTGTCTTGTGTAGGTAACGGAGGTAACACTCAAGTAACCAAACAACGTAGGTGAAAGGTCAACACTGCTAACTACTCGACACTGATGAGCGATGTCCAACAATACTTTCATACGTAATGAAGGGAACAGTCGTATGTCGTTCAGCTATCGAAATATCCGAACTAAAACCAGAGGCGTAGCTAGGGTGGGGAGAGGGAGAATTTGAAAACCCCCCGGGCCCCCACTTGAAAAAGGGGGGGGGGCAAATGAGTGGGTTTTTTTTACATTAAATATTATTATTTTATTTGCAGGGGCCATCAAAGACGTCAAGCCCCCAGGGGTCCCAAATGATGGCGAATTCTTAGCTACGCCACTGACTAAAACCCTGACTCTCACTAGAGTTACCAAAAGTATTTTGTGTTTCCTTTCGTTCCACCTCAAATCCTAGTCTTACTATTCAATAGTCAGTCCTGTAAGTACGTGATACATCAAAACCCCAAAAAACTGGACTACAGTAAATATGCTATATTTCAACCCCCCATAACATTTCTGTCAACAATTTCGTTGTACATGAAACTATTTTTGAAAAACTTCTCCATGACTAACAAGGCACTGACGTTGCGATACGCTCGGGCCTTTTGGCGGGAAATCTATTTGTCTATAAGACGCCCAACATTAATTTAGATTCAAATCATAGAATTGTGACTTCAAAGATAGAAAAATAAATGTCTCCAATATCCTGTCCATCCCAGCCCAAAACAAAAGTCACTCTTTTTTCCTTTTGTTTTGCTGGCTTTTTGGAGACTGTGAGAGAGAAGGTTTCCGTGCTGTCTTTACTCGCTAAGCTAAGCAGCTCGAGCCAAATGTCGAATTTCTTGATTCAAACACGAGATCCTACGATCTGGTGGCATAGTGTTTTGTATCAGTCAATTGTCAGTTGCATATCCTGCTAAATTATTAGTTTTTAACGTGCATTATATTATAGTAATAGGTCAACGGTATTAAAACAATATTTTCTAGCATCTGGAGTTAAAAGTGTAGATAGTTACTATGTAGCTTAGAGAAAACAAATATTCATGTCATACTAGATTTTGTCTTGACTCTGACAAGTGTATATATTACGGCCGAATCCCGAAATCGGCCAATTCGAGATCTGACCGTTTCACATTGATCAGCCAATAGGCGAAATGACCAGCCATTTTGCGACCTGGCAATTCAGTTCGCGAAATGGCCAGGAATGATCGGCCAAAGTTGGCAGGAAATGGTCATGTACAGATTTTGTGTTTTATTTTTTTTTAAATATACCTAAATTATCATTAAATTATTATTATATGTTGTGGTAAAAAACAACAGCAGTCTAATTATTATACTTGAGACATTGATCATTATCTATCGTTACTGGTTACAACACACAAGAACATTTATAACATTATTGATTACACAGCAGATTGTGATTTTAACATCTGTATCGATGTGCTGAGCACTTGGTAGTGTAATGACATCGGATGCAGCCTTGGACCACAATCAGTTATTGTACTGGTGAGACTGTACGAAGTGGTCCGCAGTACATTTAACAACACTTATTAATATAATTGCGCCCTTTTTATTACACAGTCATTGTCGTAACTTTACTTTCAACATGACCTACTTTCTCTTGCACAGTGTACTCTGTTCTCTTTCAGGCCAGTGAGAGGGAGCTCTTGTTCACTTTTGCTGGCTTAGAGTTCCAAGAGCTGAAGGCTCAACTCTACCTGACAGTTTCAAGAAGAAGAAGGCATGCATGTAAAAAATTACCTACAAGAACGATGAGACGCCACATTTGGCAAAATACTTTCAAGTACATCGGATATTGGCCACACGCCTCGGTAACTTCGCGAAATGGCCGGCCAGATCGTAAATTGGCCAAACTTCAGGTTTTAGCTGTAAATTATACACAAATTATAATTAGTTAATGTGACACTAGAATTAGTCTTGACTCTGACAAGTGTGAGTGTACAAGTAATTAAAATATCGTTTATTTCGAGCAGACTTCCATTACATTGACATAAATCTTGAAATCATTAATAAAACATTAAAATGGCTGCATACTTTGAAAGTCTAGACAAGAAATCTTTACGCTACAGACTGTTTATGCTAGGAACAGGACATGCTCAAAGCTGACTTGAATCAAGTAACCAACATTACTGTTCAGCACATCCTAGTGAAACCCTTTGGGACCTAGTGAGACCTAGTTGGACCTAGTGAGACCCAGTGGGACCTTGTGATACCTAGTGGGACCTAGTGAGACCCAGTGGGACCTGGTGAAACCCAGTGGGACCTAGTGAAACCCAGTGGGACCTAGCGAGACCTAGTGAGACCTAGTGGGACATTTGAATTCACTGCACGATACTAAACCTTCATTTATTGGTTTCGCCCCCTCATCATGTGCATATGTTAATGTCCTATCTATTTATCTTTTGGGCGCCAAAATTAAGCCATGGCGAACAATATGTATATCTAATAGATGTATATTCTCTAGCCAGCCACTGATTCTGTTTGAACTGGTTTCCTCAGTTATTGCTTGCTCTAGGCAAGGAAAGATCATTTACCTTTGTGCTTCATCTCTCGTTCTCCACTTATCTCCCCTCATATTCGAAACGTTCAAATGCCTTCATATCTCCCCGAAGCCATTTTAAAGAAAACCATTTTTTTTTAAATTTTGTCATGTATTAGAAATGTTTGAATTTAAAAATAAAATGTCTGAACGAATTTGTGGGACGTGGGACTTCTTTTCCAGTTTGTGTGTGTGTGTGCAATAAGTTATTTAATGTATTAAAACCCTAACCAAAAAGTTCTACTTCCAATAAATGTTTTTATGCAAAGCAAATGTTTCTAGTTCTTTGGGACACCATGGTACAGTTTCGTAAGTCTACAAAAAGAAAAAACGGTTGCGAAAGATGGCCAGCAAATCGGTAATTAGTACAGGAGCTTAAAGATTAGCAAGGAACTACAGATCAAAATTGTATGTCATAAGTAGAAATCCACAGATGCAAATATGTTACATCCTTTTACCCCATGATTCGTCTAGACTAGAGGCGAGGTCGAAGGCCGAACACGCTGGGTAACAGCAGTTGGCACATGGGCTTAGAGATTAGCAAGGCCCAACCGGCCAGCAGTAATAAAAGGGCCTGCAAACCAGCAGATAACAGCTGGTTAAATTAAGTACTAGAATAAAGAAAAATATTTAGGCCTGCATGTTCGATTTTGTAAAAAAAAATAAAAATTATTTATATTTCATAAGATTTCACTTGCAATATTACAAACTTGAACGTAATATCAGATTATTTTCTACTACAAAGTAATCTTAAAATCCACCAAATGGAGTAATTGACGGTTAGACTTGGACTTCCGCTATCAAGTCACAGGGAGTAATGTCTGAAGTTCAAAGAGTCATAGGCCTACTTAATACTAGAACAGACCACCGACACACTTCCCAGTGTCGCTCCAGGTCTCCCAATGCTATCATGTCATAGGGAGTAAGTTCTAAGAGTCCTACTTAATACCAGAACAGCAGAAAAGACCACCGACACACTTCCCAGTGTCGCTCCAGGTCTCCCAAACAGTTCACTAGTATCCCACAGGACAGCACTTAGCCCCAGACTGTTCAGACTCCCATGACTCCACACCAGTCCTTCTTCCTGTATCTACATGTCTTCTACTGCTTGTCTTCAATGGTGTTCTCGTGTGCACCATCAGTGTGGCTCGGGAGCGGAGTTACAAAAGTATTATTAGTATTATTATTTATAGCTTTTATATAGCGCTACTTTTATGCTTTAAAGCATGCTCAGAGAGCAATGGTCCAATCTCATTAGTGGACCAGTGGAAGGAGGGGGTATCTGGGAGAAGATTTTCCGTGCTGGCTTTGGGCGCTCAGTAAACACAACTCTGCTCGAGTCGGGTTTTAAACCTTGAGCCCCCTTCATAAGTAGCCAAGCCAAGTTCAAGCGTACTTAGCCTCTCGACCGCGCTTCCTGCATTCATACGAGACAACCAGAAAACTTGACTCAGTATGTAGAATAAGCATCTTCTTTTATTTAAACTATCTACCACGATGATTGACAGGTTGATGAACAATATACCTTTGAACAATGTAGTTAACTTTAAAATCTGAAAATAGTCGAGATAAAAAAAGAGTTTAAATTTTTTTTTTTAATTTTCTGTATGTTAAAAAATTAGATTTGAATAAGTTCAAAATATCATCCAAAGATCTTCATTGAAAGCTATTCTGTTTGGAAATGATCAGTTTAAGAAAATCATTAAGGCTAGACTAAAAACATTAACCCATTAGTATAACAAGGCTACAAAAGACAGTTTGTGTGGAAACAAAAACTCAAAATCGGCCCCCGAAGTGGTCCACCCAGGCAGGCTTCAATATTTTCAGAAAGAACATCCGAATGAAATTATATCAAAGACAAATGAGAGATAAGAATGGAGAAAGAATGTTAACAGATCTTGTGTAGTGCCCCAACGGTCACGCAGATCAAAGGATAGGGGAAAGTGAATGTAAAGTTAGATGTGAACCTGGCCTAACTAGTTCCCCTTTCAGACCTTGTGGTCTATAGGGCAGATGATGTAAAGTTCATCTGTTTTTGTGGCCTACGGTTAACGAGGGTGTCATGTAGCCAGCATAACGACCAACCGCCTTTACTTTTCCCCAACTAATGTCAGGTACCCATTAGAGCTGAGTGGACTCAGAGGCGCCCAAAGTTCAAAATCCCAGTCTTCACCAGGATTCGAACCCGGGACCCCCGGTTCGGAAGCCAAGCGCTTTACCGCTCAGCCACCGAGCCTCCCCTGGCCTAACCCTAACTGATGTCTTATAATTGATCTAATTGTTTTGAAAAGACTCATTCTCTTATTCAAATCCTCAAAAAAAAAAAAAAAAAAAAAAAAAAAAAAAAAAAAAAGTACAGGAAAGTGGAGTTTAAATTATGTCTAACTTATAATGCATACTAATTAGCTTTTTCTCTTTAAAAAACCGCTTGCAGTTAATAACTGATTTTAAAAATTAGATTTTTCGCTTTCAGAAAAAAAAAAGTAGCCGTTGCATCAGAACTTTAAATGGTCTAAAATATTGTGATATCGGATTTTCAATATCTTTTGTAGTTTACGAGATCTAAACGGGACGGACGGACAGACGGTCAGACGGACAGACGGACAGACATTTCGCACAAAACTAATAGCGTCTTTTCCCCTTTCGGGGGCCGCTAATAAACCAATAAATGACAAGGTTACAAAGACAGTTTGTATGAAAACACAAACTCAAAATCGGTTCCCGAAGTGGGTCGCCCAGGCAGGTAAAACTGCAGGTTTCTATATTTTCAGAAAGAATATCAGAATGAAATTCTATCAAAGGCAAACGACAGAGAAGAATAGAGAAAGAATGTTGACAGATCATGTGTGGTGCCCCAACGGTTCAGCAGACCAAAGGATAGGTGAAAGTGAATGTGAAGTTAAATGTGAATCTGGCCTAACTGATGTCTTATAATGAATATCTAATTGATGTAATTATTTTGTAAAAGGTCAATCTCTTATTCAAAGACTCAAGAAAAAGAAAAAAAACATTTCCGCAAAATAAATAAATTAATAATAATTCCTTTAGTACGTGTTCCATGTATCTGTTTGCAGCATTGCAGTTCACTCGGTAATATGAAAAACTACTTATTAATTGTTGTTTTAAATAATGTTTTACTAATTACTTATATGCATAGTAAATATATTTTTTCTCTTTTAAAAAAAAAAAAAGTAAACATTATTTTTCGAAATGTAGTAGTTAGTAATGACAAAACATTTGTAACTTTGCAATACAATTGTAAAATTAAAAAAAAAAAAAAAAACAAAACCACCTAAACCCGTTTGCATAAATATGTTTAAAATATGATTTTTAACTTTGGGATTTTTGGGCGCCTTAAAATCCACCTAGCTCTAATGGGTACCTGACATTAGTTGGGGAAAAGTAAAGGTGGTTGGTCGTTGTGCTGGCCACATGAAACCATCTTAAACCATAGGCCTCAGAAATAGATGACCTTTACATCATCTACCCTACAGAACACAAGGTCTGAAAGAGAAACTTTACTACTTTTTAAATTGATATCTCCTCAATTAAAAAGCCTCCGTGTTGGTTACTATTAATAGTGAATAGTTGTAAAAAAAAAAAAAAAAAAAAAAAAAAAAAAGGTGTATTTTTATGAAAAATAAACTGCTTGCATAGTGATTTTAAAAATTAGATTTTTCGCTTCCAGAAAAGAAAAAAGTAGCCTTTGCATCAGAACTTTGAATGGTCTAAAATATTATGATGTCGGATTTCAACTATCTTTTCAAGTTTATGAGATCTAAACGGGACGGACGGACGGACATTCCACACAAAACTAATAGCGTCTTTTCCCCTTTCGGAGGCCGAAAAAAACAGCTAAAACACAACGTGATTTCATGTTTTAGCTTTCTCGATGCGCTGTGATCCTATCACTTGTCTGGACCAGTTGGGAAAAAGATGGGAGGGGATGAAGAATGGGGTATCTGTCTGAATGTTACCTTGATCGCTTTCTTAATGCATAAAGCCTCCTAAAGGGGAATAACTCAACTTATACCACCACATCTGTCAAGAACGATTTCTTTCACTTGTTCGATACCAATCAAAATAATTATTTTCCAATAGTTACTAATTAGTAATATTTTTCTTTTATTTATTCTTTTTTTTTCAGGTACAAAATAATTGTGGAAAGTTTCAACTAGATCCGAGATTGTGTGTGAGAGAAATACTGTGTGCAAACGTTTTACCAGACAGACAGACAGTGAATTGATATATAAGCTTTGTAAAACAAGAAAAATGGCCAGTATTATTAGCGCGACGTCTATCATCAGGGAAACCAACGATCTGCCAACGATAGTAGTCTGTGCGATATTTTAACTTGAAGAAATGATTCATTTAGTGCTTTTTACCACCTTCCACGTTTCACTGACCATGAAGAAAGTGTTAGCTAATAGTAGAAATTGAAAATGAGTCTCTATAAGTTGTCCATTCATTTTCCATATGCCAAGATGGGCACGAACATTATTTGTGTGATGCCAGATTGGAAATTGTTGCTGGATTATTGAATTTAGAACTAAAATTTGGTTACTAGCACTAATACACTAAATATTTTCAAAAACATTTTCTTGCTACTCTCATAAGAGGTTGCTCCTTCTCATAAATTGTGATCGTGACTGACACTGCCTGAATGACGTCAGTCAATGAAGTTGAACTATATTGAGTGCATGGCTTTTGATCGTCAAATGCCAATTTAATCATGTGTCGTCAAATAATTCTGTCACATTTGTTCGTTATAAGTTTTTAAATATTCAATAACATAATCTACATCCACTTGATCCTAACCCAAACCCTATATAATCATTATAATGTACTAGAGTTTGTACAATGTGTTGCGAAAACTATTTAATCTATTATGAATTGTTTTGATACATTTGTTATTCACACTATCTATTAGACTTTTTGTCTTCCAAAATACCGTAAAATATATGGTCCAGGGGTGCTTCTTGCTCCACGTAGTGAAAAGAACACTGGAGTTTAATATCTTCAAACTCAGTTCAACAAAACAAATATTCCAGCGATAAATAAGATTCACAAAAAAAAAAAAAATCACTTGTACAAATCATATAAGTAATAGAATATCGTGACGGACAAATAATTTTAGTCCTAAATAAAGCACGGTGTATAATTACTGTTCAAAACAATGATGATCATTGACTACAGACCGTTGACCAACGATTAGTAACCCCGATAGCTAGCAGTGTTTTCAGGGCCAGTCCTACAGATGCGGGGCCCTATGCGAAACGGATTGCGCAGGGCCCAGTGAACATTATGCTTTTATATTAGAAATTCGTCTTTGCATTTTATTCATACTTTACTAAGTACTAAATCATGGTCAAATTAACTTTACGAGCCATCTACAGTAGTTGGTAGTTTTCCAACAAAAACCGATCTGCCTTTTAGATTTAGGTTTCTATCGGCAAGAAAAATATCGGTTTCGATTTTTTTTAAAGAGATGTAGATAGAATTAATCTATATTTATATGCCAGTGACTATTGAAGTAAATAAAGTACTGGGGTTCAAATTCGTCTATTATTATATTTGTATTAAATGAAAGTTGAAAATGTCTTTTTTTTCCTAATCGCGCGTAGGATTTCTGTTATCCAATTTGAATGACACCCCAAAATGACAAATTTGTCTATTTTTCAGGAGATTTGAATAATTGCAGTAGATTTTCATGACATTTTGGTAAGTTTTGCAATTTACGATTTTCAGGAGCTCCTGCAAAAGGCCTCGGGAACCCTCTAAGAATAAGTTAAAATGGTTTAATTTAATAAGTTACACCTAAAATTAATGCGGGGCCTAAGAAAGTGCGGGGCCCACTGCGGCCGCATAGGCCGGCCCTGTTTTACTGCCTAACTAGTTTGAAGTGGCAATTTTTTTCTCAATAAAGTTGTGTTTTTTTTTTTGTTTTTTTTTCGTCTGATTTTTGTTGGCATCACAGTTTTAGAGTATCGTGTGCATCCCAGTACTGTGTGCATCCTAGTGTTGAGTACATATCAGTGCTCTGTACATCTCAGTACTTTGGGCATCTATGTGTTGTGTGCCTACCAATATTATCTGCATACCAATGCGGTGTGCGTCTCAGTGCTGTGTGCGTCTCAGTGCTATGTGCATCCTAGTGCTGTGTTGTGTACATCATTATCACGTGCATCTAGTGCTGTGTGCATCCTAGTGCTGTGTGTATATCAGTATTATGTGCATCTCAGTGCTGTGTGCATTCTGGTGCTGTGTGCATCTCAATGATGTGTTCTTGCCAGAATTGTGTATATAGGTTATCTATAGGTTTAATTTCCGTTTCTCGTACTAGTATTGACTTTATCAATTGTTTTTAAGTATACTTCGGAAAGTTCTTCAGGGTTTTTCCATTATTATACAACTTTAATATATATTTTGTGGTGTGGTCTACCTGACAACATCTTTGAACAATTGGAGCTAATTCTTCAATAGTAATAAGTAAATTATAGAGCCTTGAAGCTTCAGCGGTCTTACTCACCATAGTGTTCTCTAAGCTACTCAAAAACTCTGATATGATTTTTTTATAAAGCTTATATCAACTCACTCTATCCGTCTGTTTGTCTGTCTGGCCAAAAGTTTGTACACATTATTTCTCCGACACCCAATCTCGGATCAAGCTGAAATTTTGCACAATTATTTCTTGTACCTGACAACACAAGAATCAATTTAAAAAAATAACCAATTAGTTAATTAACTATTTGTAATAAATTACTTTGTTTGGTATCTCAAGCAAGGGAAAGAAATAGCACTTAGCTGAAGTGGTGGTAAAAGTTGAATTAGTCTTCTTTCTATTAGGCTACCATATCATGCTTAGTGAACACACACATGAAATAGAAACAAGAGATAACTCTACAATCTACCATGTTCATAGGCTCTTCGCTAGCACAGTGGTTACCGCGTTGGCCTGAGAAGGCTTTAACACACAAGTTCGAATTCATCGTTCCCTTCTTTCTATTTATTTTTATAAATGCTTTTTATTGTTAGTCTAGATCTGTTACAAATTTAATTACATGACTATACAAACTAATTGATACAAGTACGCCCAATATAAGTTTTGTTTTTTGTTTTTTTTTTTAAAGTATTTTTATATGGGTTTTTTGTTGTTATTTTTTTTTGGAAAAGTTTTGCTGAATTTTGATATCTGCAGGAAGCGTTTTATTCCGATAATTTGAAAGATGATTTCTTTTGGAGACCACCCGCTGAAGGTTGAGAATATCTTTATTGTTTTGCGTGTTCTAATTGGTTGCCATTTCGTGAAGAGCATCTTGTCCTCCTCGTGGACTCCCCAATTGTTATACACAAGTCTCCAATGACCAAGTCCAGTTTAGTCATGCATTAGGTGGACTCTCCAACTTTGTCCAGATCTTCATCATGGTTAAACCCTTGGTCCTAAAGTTTGTGAAATGTCTTTCCTATAACCTTTCACTAGAATAGGTCTTAGGCTCTTTTGTAGAGAGACTTTTCAGACCGAGTTCATGGTCGACGTCAAAAATGTTTGTGAAAGTAAAACGAAATAATAATTTAGGTGTACAGTCATCACCGCTTTCACATCACAGCGACACATATACACACTGACACTCTGGTACGTCTTAACACATTCCGAGTGTAGCTCAATCCGTAAGTCACAATTTTACAAAGACCTGACTTGGGCCGCTTGGAAGTTGGATATTTTTTTCCCCTGCCGTGTTTTTAATGCTAAGAACCGGGGTGTACGGGGTGAGGGGGGGGGATGAAATGGATCGAGAAAGAGGAGGGAAGGGCCGTACAATTACTGAGGTTTGACGGGAGCACAAATCAATTCACCTTTGAGGTATTATTTCTTCCATTTCTTCCAAATGATTCCTTTAAAGGACACCCTCCACTCGCTCGTTGGTCACGCATCAAAGAGAATTATGTGCGGGGTGGGTGGGCTGGGGGTGCAAGGTAAGGCATTGGGAAAAGGCGGGGACTGGGGGTGGTGGTGGTCGATGGCAGGCCGCTGGCCTCGATACCCGAGGCTCGACAATTATGGCCTGCTATTTTATTAATGACAGCCGCTCGAGAAGAAGAGTCGGTAAGAATTTCTAAGCGCATTCCGGATCAGATTTGAAGATGGTTTGATCAAAATGTAAAGTTCATCAATTGCACATTTTAAAGAGCTTTAAGGACTGCATCTATCTACATGTTGCACATGTTTCAGAAATTTTAGACTGGCTTTATCAACATTAGGAGTCTACATATTGAGCGACATGCTGAAGAATTATTTATCTTTCTTTTAATTTAAGTTTTTTTTTTTTTTACTAATTATACCAAAGAGTTTCCATAGGTACAATTTTAAGACCTAATTTAAAATGGGAATTAATAAAAGAAAAATATAAACCCGAATTAATTGTGGTTCGGAACATTTGTAACACGATCAGATGAAACAGTCCGGGGAGCATACCACACGATCAGACGAAACAGTCCGGGGAGCATATAACACGATCAGACGAAACAGTCCGGGGAGCATACCACACGATCAGACGAAACAGTCCGGGGAGCATACCACACGATCAGACGAAACAGTCCGGGGAGCATACCACACGATCAGACGAAACAGTCCGGGGAGCATACCACACGATCAGATGAAACAGTCCGGGGAGCATACCACACGATCAGACGAAACAGTTCGGGGAGCATACCACACGATCAGACGAAACAGTCCGGGGAGCATACCACACGATCAGATGAAACAGTCCGGGGAGCATACCACACGATCAGACGAAACAGTCCGGGGAGCATACCACACGATCAGATGAAACAGTCCGGGGAGCATACCACACGATCAGATGAGCCCCACGGAAATCCACTCACCATCAAACATTATTCATTATTTGTTAAAAAGGAAAGTTGATGTTTTTACTTTAAGTCGACTTTCCAGATAATATTCAAAATTTTACGTTAGAGAAACTTCTGCTCTATGTACCACAAGTCCACAAATAAATATTTAAACAATCAAGGCATAGACTTTTTTCATTAATACACTCACTATGGAGTGACTTTTGAGTAACTATGTGTGTCTTTGTTTCAAACTTTCTTGAATTTACGAATGTTTTATTCGGCCCACCATTTGTATTTGTTTCAGTGTTTGTTTTTTTTTCAAATTTATTTTTTGCAGCCCAACAAGTCAAAGTATTTGATGGTGGAATTGAATTAAGAGCCACATGAAAAACTTCACGTTTTGAGGACCCCTGCAGTGCACTAGGCAGCATCATAAAGGAATGTATTGAAGAGTTTTTAACTAAAGGCAAAAAAATGAATTTCACAAACTTAGAAAATCAAGGGCAGAAGAGAGAAGAAAACAGACGTGAAGAAAAGTAAAACAAGAGCAGCAAAAGCCAAAGTGCCAAAAAAAGAATATGTTGAAATAGATAAGAATGTCAAGCGTAGCATCAGAACAGACTGGTGGAACTACATTGAAGCACTGGCAGAAGAAGCAGCCCTTCAGAACAGCACCAAAGACCTGTACCTGGTCATCAGAACAGACAGGTGGAACTACATTGAAGCACTGGCAGAAGAAGCAGCCCTTCAGAACAGCACCAAAGACCTGTTCTCAGTCAATCAGAACAGACAGATGGAACTACATTGAAGCACTGGCAGAAGAAGCAGCCCTTCAGAACAGCTCCAAAGACCTGTACTCAGTCAATCAGAACAGACTGGTGGAACTACATTGAAGCACAGGCAGAAGAAGCAGCCCTTCAGAACAGCACCAAAGACCTGTACTCAGTCAATCAGAACAGACTGGTGGAACTACATTGAAGCACTGGTAGAATAAGCAGCCCTTCAGAACAGCACCAAAGACCTGTTCTCAGTCAATCAGAACAGACAGGTGGAACTACATTGAAGCACTGGCAGAATAAGCAGCCCTTCAGAACAGCACCAAAGACCTGTTCTCAGTCAATCAGAACAGACAGATGGAACTACATTGAAGCACTACCAGAAGAAGCAGCCCTTCAGAACAGCTCCAAAGACCTGTACTCAGTCAATCAGAACAGACAGGTGGAACTACATTGAAGCATTGACAGAAGAAGCAGCCCTTCAGAACAGCACCAAAGACCTGTACTCAGTCAATCAGGACAGACAGGTGGAACTAAATTGAAGTACTGCCAGAAGAAACAGCCCTTCAGAACAGCACCAAAGACCTGTTCTCAGTCAATCAGAACAGACAGGTGGAACTACATTGAAGCACTGGCAGAAGAAGCAGCCCTTCAGAACAGCACCAAAGACCTGTACCTGGTCATCAGAACAGACAGGTGGAACTACATTGAAGCACTGGCAGAAGAAGCAGCCCTTCAGAACAGCACCAAAGACCTGTTCTCAGTCAATCAGAACAGACAGGTGGAACTACATTGAAGCACTGGCAGAAGAAGCAGCCCTTCAGAACAGCACCAAAGACCTGTTATCAGTCAATCAGAACAGACAGGTGGAACTACATTGAAGCACTGCCAGAAGAAACAGCCCTTCAGAACAGCAGCAAAGACATGTTGTCAGTCAATCAGAACAGACAGGTGGAACTACATTGAAGCACTGACAGAAGAAGCAGCCCTTCAGAACAGCACCAAAGACCTGTTCTCAGTCAATCAGAACAGACAGGTGGAACTACATTGAAGCACTGCCAGAAGAAACAGCCCTTCAGAACAGCAGCAAAGACCTGTTCTCAGTCAATCAGAACAGACAGATGGAACTACATTGAAGCACTGGCAGAAGAAGCAGCCCTTCAGAACAGCTCCAAAGACCTGTACTCAGTCAATCAGAACAGACAGGTGGAACTACATTGAAGCATTGACAGAAGAAGCAGCCCTTCAGAACAGCACCTAAGACCTGTACCTGGTCATCAGAACAGACAGGTGGAACTACATTGAAGCACTGGCAGAAGAAGCAGCCCTTCAGAACAGCACCAAAGACCTGTTCTCAGTCAATCAGAACAGACAGGTGGAACTAAATTGAAGCACTGGCAGAAGAAGCAGCCCTTCAGAACAGCACCAAAGACCTGTTCTCAGTCAATCAGAACAGAAATGTGGAACTACATAGAAGCACTGGTAGAAGAAGCAGCCCTTCAGAACAGCACCAAAGACCTGTTCTCAGTCAATCAGAACAGACAGGTGGAACTACATTGAAGCACTGCCAGAAGAAACAGCCCTTCAGAACAGCAGCAAAGACCTGTTCTCAGTCAATCAGAACAGACAGGTGGAACTACATTGAAGCACTGACAGAAGAAGCAGCCCTTCAGAACAGCACCAAAGACCTGTTCTCAGTCAATCAGAACAGACAGGTGGAACTACATTGAAGCACTGCCAGAAGAAACAGCCCTTCAGAACAGCAGCAAAGACCTGTTCTCAGTCAATCAGAACAGACAGGTGGAACTACATTGAAGCACTGACAGAAGAAGCAGCCCTTCAGGACAGCACCAAAGACCTGTACTTTGTTATCAGAAAGATAGGAAAATTTGTCAAACCAGGGAGACCAGTAAAGGGCAAGAATGGTGACGTTGCAGATGAAGAAGGACATAAGAAGAGATGGATTGAACAATTCAAGAAGCTACGACTACAGACCCACTCCTGCAACCCACCAGAGATATCACAAGCTGCATGAGACCTGCCTATAATAATATATATTTATGGCCTTCTTCAATGCGAAACGATTATGGGTCATTCGTGGAAATGAGATGAATGCTTGGGCATAAGCTATGGTGGGAACGATGTCGCCAATATAGCAGTTCCCCCAGCTCCACCCAGCTAGTCTATCCAAAGGAACGACAAGTACCGAAGCGTTTATACAGCGACAAAGCAGGCTCTGCCAGGATGTAGAACTTTGCTGCAAGCTGCCTAAGGATCACCAGCTCCTGGTTTTTCCTCAACATTGACTCTCAAATAAATAAACAGTTTGAAATTTCCTAATGGCATTAACGTATCACCCGGTAATTTTATTGTTAGCAATTGCAACGTTTTCACACACACACACACAATTCCATCTATAAATGAAATTATTTCTTGATAACAAATATTGTTAAGGGAAACAACTCTATACATAAGTTAGGTGAATAATTTATCTCTACTTTCAAATAATTTCTAAAAATTTAGTGCAAGATATAGCAAATTCCATTCGTAAACACAAAGCTAATCAAATGGGGAAAAGCTCCGCACCTTTCTTTAATCAATATGGAACAAAAAATTATATACCATTAATAAGTTGACTCATTGGTAAATTTGTAATTGATTCCTGTTTTGTTACGTACAATCCAAATCACTCTAAAGTTTTCACTTGATCCGAGAATGGGTGTGGGAAAACTATTTTGACGTGTACAAACTTTTGACCAGACAGACTGACAGAGTGAGAGGATACAATCTTCGTTCAAATCATTGTATGCTCATTGACGAGCACACCAAATATGAAATGTTTTTAACACCTAATATAAATCATACAATCTGATGCTTTATTTCCTCAATTTTCATATTTCATCGCCTCCAAGATAAAAAAAAATGATTAATCAAATTTCAAAGATTAATTTTAATTCCTTATACTATAATATTTGTGAAATGTGAGAATCATTTCGCCCGTATGCAAATTACCACCCCAGTGGTCAATGGTCACATGCCCTAGCCAGCCCCTCCCCCCACCTCGCAGCATCCGTTCACCAACAACTTCAATAGAGCCGACACAGGCAGCCGTTAGGCATGTATTATGTAGGCATGTATCAGACAAACAATGACTCTATCTAATTGTGTATCTCTCATAATGACAAGTGGACAACAAAAACACATTACATATAGAAGCTTCAGTGGGTATGAGCAATTAAGCTGTGAACTGACTTCAGTTTGAGAGTGGTTAGGTGATACTTGAAACACTGACTTCAGTTTGAGAGTGGCTAGGTGATACTTTAAAACACTGACTTTCTGGTTTAACCAAAGTTTTCTAGAAATTCGTCCTTGAAGAGATCACCATGAATTTCTACTGTCCATGATAAAAAACGAAACTTCTTAAAAAATGTGATTTTAAAACTTGTGCCCACTGCAAACTTGACATTCAGACAGGTCAACTGAGCTCTCGGGGATCTTCAAAAAGTAAACATTGCGAAATGAAAATATCTATTAAAAAAATATTTGTTCCATGGGCCTAATTTTCCCCTGATTTCACGTTATAAATATATTGTATGCGAAGCGATTATGAATCATCTCATGGGCATTAGCTATGGTCAGAACGATGTCGCCAACACAGCTGTTCTCCCCTCTCCACGCAGCTGATATATCCATGATTGGAAGCCAGTAGATGATGAATTCAGAGTTTTCCTTCTCCTTGGTTGGTAGCCAGCTATGAGGCTAACGAGCACCTCCTGCCTGAAGCTTACTGGTTTAGGCGCCATTTACTCGCCTTCCGCCGGACTAAATATCTGAGCCACACGTATATGGGGCTGGTTTCCAAATTAACAATTTATGGAGCCGTGCTAATTATTTGTATTTCTCGACCTAATACCCTTCAGCTCTCCCAGAGATGCTCTCCCACTATGCAGCCCGTCCAAACAGTAGGACTATCAAGGTCTTTCCTTAACTAAACATTGTGATCGAAAGGCAGAGATTATCCCGTTGTAATCAACTTTTTTTTTAGAGAAAGATGCTAAAAATTATTTAAACTCTAAAATAATAGTTAAATATGCGAGTTATATTTTTTTTTAAAATACAAGTAATTATTAAAGTATGTAGTCGTAAATGAGTCAACATATGAGCTTCTAATTACATTGTTACAAGAAACAGTCAACCAAGACTGATTTTCATCAAAACGCCGATGCCATAATATGTCGGTGTACAACATTTCTCATGCAGCCAATATGCAAGTTTAAACTTTAACCTGCTCATTTACATAATAGTTCTTTCATTTTCATGCACTAATTCCATCCACACATTTTCAAATCAAATACTTAAAAACTATATAACAAAAAATTGTTTAAATGTAATGTCAAAGGTTACACAAAGTTGTACAGCAAGTCTAAAACCTGGGACTTCGCAACTATAAAAAAAAGCCCGCAAATTTTGAAAGTCTTGCTCTTCAAAGGAGTTTTTCTGAAGCCCGCAACAAGATCGTTGATCTAGATACGGCCCATTTTAACATTACTTCTGTAGGAATCTATTCAACGACACAGCTAATTCACAGTGTTCAACAAACTGGCGGAGACCACTTTAGGGTTCAGGCGTCAAAGAAAACTTAGATTAGAGTTACTGTGAAACAGGTTGTACACGTTTACGCCCCATCCCCCATCTCTTTGATAGTTATCTACCTTTTTTTTTTTTTTACTAAGGGACGAAATTAGGAGAGGAAAAAAAAGGTGGGTGAGATTTTGTATAATGTTATTAACGTTGGGAAGATTATGTTCAGTTGATGCAGGCTACTCTTCATGCGCAGCGAAAATTGTGAATTGCACAGCAGCGTGCCAGTCTCAGATACTAGGAGAGCATTTACTGATTTACAGACCTAGATATATATAGTCCTATATATATGGTTATGTACGTAACTCTTTTTCAAGCTGTAACTACAGTGCAAGGAAAGTCGCCCTAGATCTGGGAAAATTGCTCTTTCCTGTCTTAGAAAAGTAGTGATCTTTAGTTTTCAAAGTTTAGAAATAATGCAATTTGCGGATAATAAATACAATAGACTAATAATCAAAGAACTATATTTTCACACAAATCTATGAAATAAAGCAATTTCATGTTAGTTTCCATTGAGATTATATTTCGAAAATTCTAGATTGAAATTAATAAAGTCTGTTGATTTTAATCATCTTCTGTACATTTAAATAGATTGATTACCTAGATCTTTCCAGATGATCATCATTATGTATTTAAAATTTGCAAAATAATAATTATGAGACGAGTGTGTGTTTCTTTATGATGTTCAATTACTACATCTAGATATAAACATTAAATTATATGTTACATAGTTACGGTTAAAAAAACAACACATTTACTTCTTATAACTACTTTACAAAACAACGCCTTGTTTCAACTTTTTAAAAGTTTTTCAGGTCATTTTTGTGTATTGCTAGAGGATTCTAGTCTAGTCAAGGTATAATATATGTCTGTGTTCACGATTTAATCTTTCTTTCAGGGAACTTCAAGAACTGGACATGGAGATCTCTTAACACTGCACACGAAATTCACTTCAAAAAGCTAAAACAAGATGTTGTTTTGTAAAGTCGTAAAGAAGTCATGTTGTTTTGTAAAGTCATAAAGAAGTCATGTTGTTTTTCAACCCTAACCTATGTAACACATAATTGAACGCCAAGATCTAGTAGTCCCAGTAATTGAAGATCTAAATTAAGAACACTTTCGTCTCATAAATATTATTTTGAAATTTTTAGATACTAAATCTATATATATAAAGATATAGGCAATCAGTCTATTTAAATGTACAATCTAAAATTACGAGATAATTAAAACCAACAGGCCTGAATTATTTTGATCTAGGATTTTGGAAACATGATCTCAATGGAAACTAATAGAAAATGGCTTTACTTCATAGATTAGCGTGAATATATAGTTATATCATGATTATGTGATTAATAGCCCCTTCTATTTAAAATCAGCAAAATTGTTAATTCTGAAAAGACAGAAGAGAGCGATTTTCCGATATTCACGGCGACTTCCTATACTGCTTGAAAAAGAGTTACATTATATAACGATCGGATAAGCATTTGTTTCTTTTTTTCAGTCTAGGTATAATATATAGATAAGTCTGTGGAATAACACTTTTAAAAAATAATAACTTTTTTTGTGACGGTACGGCACAACGGCACCTTTTTGAAAAAGTTATTACTTTTCTTGTATTTTCACGTATATTATTAATTTTTAGTAGTTAAAAGTTAGGCAATCAACTACTGAGTAACGGCACCTAATCACTTAGTACCGGCACCTATTTTTTTTTTTTACAAAACAAAAGCACTGTTTATATATATTCCTTTTTTTTTTATCTCCTTAAATCCCAATCGGTCACATATGACCCAATGGTTTAAAAGTGAAATTAATGCATCATAGATAAAAAAAACTCATATCAAATGCACTACATATTCATTACGTAATCATTACACACAGACTTAAGATGCATAATGATAAAAGAAACATTAGCATGGGGGTGGCCATATGCAAAAGGATATTTATTGATACTAAGTAATGAGAACATTTCAAAATAATTGTTAGTTCCCTGAGAACGATAGATGGAGCACTGGGTTTTCACAGAAAATAATTTTTCTAATTAATTTATTTAACAAAGCGCTCTTTCTGAAATTAAAAACAAAAAAGTCTGTAGCACAAAGGTAGGTTTGAATTTTCAGCTCGATAGGAGAAAAAGGTTGACAACATAAATGATTTCATTTTTTCAGTTTGATCAAAGGTGATAACGGAGAATTGGTTAATTAATGTGGACAGTTGCTCCTGATGAAGTAAAAAGCTATGAAATTAGATCAAGTCATGAGAAATTATTTTCCCGCCATTTCACTTCAGCACGTTGACATGTTAGGATAAGTTCATTCGGCAAACATTTTTTGTTACTATAGTAGAACTTGATGAGAACAATAAATGTTTGGGTTTTGTTTTGGATAAAGTAATATTCTTTTCTGGTCATGCGGGAGAAGTATTTGTAAGAATGTTTCTGAACTGCTCGCTCATCTCAATTGAAATATTCTATGACAGATTGCTACTCTCCAACCGAATTCAATCTTGAGGTCACAGTTGGGCAGAACATTCTACTTTGTAATGTGCTTACGTCTGACATTGACGTGTCTTGGATAACTTCCTAAAGCCGCAGACTTTTTCTTTCCAATGACTGCAATATATCGGAAACAAGGAAAAGAGCACTGAAAAGAGGGAGCGAAAGAGAATGAAAGAATGATGGGAAAAAAGAAAAATGGAAAGAAGAGAGAGAGAGAGAGGGGGGGGAAGGATAAGAAGAGAGAGAATAGTGACAAGAGAGAGATGGCGTGCTGGATGTTAAGAAATAAAGGCGGGAAAAACGATAGCGAAGGGATACATAGCAGTTGCAAATTAAACAGCCAAGCTAAAGAGACAAGATGGTGTATACTAGAATCTAGATCCCGGGCATCCTTTTCAAACATTGTATTTCGTCTGTCTATATGTGGCTGAGACAGTTTGGAAAGGTCGAGTGAGGTTCATGGAGACTTCCTGAGCATCGTTAGAAGGAAACACCTGCTGAGGACCCATGGGACTAACAAAAAAAGATCTACCGGGTGAATACAGTAGCAACATTAGCAATGTTAATGTTCAATGTAAAGTGTTGAACCAAATCTTTACTGGTTAATGGCTTCATTTAATGTACAGCTGAACTGATG